>NC_092345.1:19450398-19510139 GCF_963676685.1 Mytilus edulis
GCTAGGCCATCAAAATATTTTTTTCAAAAAAATCCCAGGCCCCCCCCCCCCCCCCCCCCCAAGATAAGAAAATGGTTGTTGCCTAACAAGGAGACAATTTATCACTTTCTTGTTCTGTAAATTACAACACACTTCTACCTATCGAATTTAAACGCGAAGCTTCAGGTGTTTATAAGTCGCTTCAGGTGTTTATAAGTCGCTTCAGGTGTTTATAAGTCGGTATTTGCATTTCATTTTGTATTAACTTTTGATTTCCAAAATCCCCATCTGTAAAAAGAGATTCGTAAAATTATTATACTGATGATTTGACATGTGTCTAATATCGGATCAAACTAAGTATAAGTATTTGATTGTCCCGTAAGATTTGACACAAAGTCAATTTTTGTATGCACTTTCGAAATTCATAAGAACAAATATTTCTAAATGACTTACTTATCGGGATTACAGCTTCAATTCGTATTTTATGTAAACATACACATAGTTTAATTTCTAATACTTTTCCGAAAAATTGAAACACCTCTAAATTGAAAGAGACATGTTCACCCCGATATTTTGGATATTTTTATATAGTGTAGGATAGTCAGTGGCAGAAGCGAAAAATTAGTGAATGAGCAAATACAGTGTTTGAAAAGAGGGCCAAAAGATACCAGAGGGACAGTCAAACTCATGGATATTATACACATTTCTTGCCAATACGAAGCCATAAAGAAAATAATACCGTGATTGCTTTCTGATATAATTGAAAACCATTCTTTATACAGTATAATCAAGTTCTGGAGTAAACAAACATTAAGGTCCATGTAAATCAGAGGATGTGATAAGAATGTCAATGAGACTCTACATCCAAGTCCCCAATCTATAAAGAAAGATAACAATTAAAGGTCACAGTACAGCCTTCAACACGGAGCATTGGCTCACACCGAACAGCAAGCTATTCAGGGCACACACATGACTAGTGTAAATTAATTGAAGCTTAAAATAAGTGACTATATATATAGTAGAAAGGTGTTTTATACGTTTCTTTTATGTGTATTGATAGTGTGTCTTAAACGACAGAGTTTATGAGTTTGAAATAACACACGGCTGAACATTGTTTTAAATGAGAGAATAATTTAATTTCCGTCTGGTCGTAAAAAGTTTCTATGGTCACATTTTTGTATTTTAGCCCTTTAATGGGGTACCCCTTAATTTACGGTTTTGGGTAGTCACTTTAAATTCCAAAAACTAAATGTTTTTGGTAAATTTCTTAATATGTTCGTTAATATTTTCGATGCACATATTATCGAGGAACATCGGAATGATGAAGACATAAATATAATACTATCCCAAGTAAAACTTTCACAAAGCACAAAAATGTCAGTATTCACCTCAAAAGCTTACAAAACAGACTTATTAAGAAAGGATATAGTTACGATACTGTTGTCAGGTCATTAAAGATTGCATATTTTGGCTTTAATATTGGTTCACTTATAGGGTCTTTGCACCGGGACTAAACACATTTATTTAAAAAAAAAAAACAGATGTTGGCATGACACGGGTTATATTATTCTCATATATTTTATGATAGTATGATACTCAAACCCTAACGGGAGGGATTGTGCCTGATATTCATCTGATGAAGAAATAATCTTTCAATCAGTTTAATTGAGGTCTGTAGCTGGCATGTCAGTTAACTGCTGGTAGTCTGTTGTTATTTATGTATTATTGTCATTTTGTTTATTTTCTTTTGTTACATCTTCTGACATCGGACTCGGACTTCTCTTGAAGTGAATTTTAATTGTGCGTATTGCTATACGTTTACATTTCTACATTGGCTAGAGGTATATGGGAGGGTTGAGATCTCATAAACATGTTTAACCCCGCCGCAATTTTGCGCCTGTCCCAAGTCAGGAACCTCTGGCCTTTGTTAGTCTTGTATGATTTTTAATTTAAGTTTCTTGTGTATAATTCGGAGTTGAGTATGACGTCCATATCACTGAACCAGTATACATATTTTTTAGGGGCCAGCTGAAGAACGATTCCGAGCGCGGGAGTTTCTCGCCTGTTTGTAAACAGTAATTTGGCAAACAAATCATATCATTAACTGTAACAGTTTCTTTTGAATAACGATAACAAGCAAAATTCAAAATTTATAACATGACTTTGAACTTCGACCTTGATCTCAATTTCAAGGTCAATCACTTGAATGGTTGTGGAGAAATACTGATTTGAAATACATAAGGGGAGAAAACTCCTATAAGGGTTAACCAAAACACTTATTGTAAACTGTTATTTGGCAAACACATCATATTATTTATTGTCACAGTTTCTGTGGAATAACGATAACAAGCAAAATCAAAATTTAGAACATGACCTTGACCTTTGACCTTGACCTCAATTTCCTTCAAATGGACCAAGGACTTCATATCAAAAGACTGTAGGTCTCTACGACTTATAACGTATGAATTTAACCAACAAATCGCCTATCTTAATTTTTCAAAGGGAAATAACTCCAATAAAATGTCTTCCGATCACTCAAGTCAAATAAACCAAATCATTCTCAAGAGTAGACGAACAATTTGGTGAAAACAGTTTGCTAAAATCTTTTACGGTTTAAGATATAGCGATAACAAGAAAAAGGGGACACGGGGAGATAACTCCCAAAAGAATAAGTGTTCGGTCACACAGGGTGAGTTTTGAAATCCCCATTTCTGTACAACATCATGGGCCAAAAATCCATTCGATATGTTGTAAGACAAAAAAGCATCTCAGACGGCAGAAGAAAAAAAAATCAGAAGAAGAAAAACAAAAGGTCTTTCCACGAAAAGTGGAAAGACCTAATAATGTGCATTAATAATGTGGTTGTGTTACATAAGGACAACATCTATCATTTCACATCCTTATACTGACATTTCTAAACATGGCTTTAATTTATTTTCTGGTTAACAGTAATACATCATGCGGTTGGTTTTTGGTACATCTTTTTTTATACGTCATAGGAAACTATTATTTACGTTGAAGCCCGAACATATTTTCTCAGTTTTATACATACAGACACCACGATGAAGACGTGCACATTTATTGTATTTTCCTTTCTATATATTGTCTCCTCGGGTTTACATGGTAAGCATAAATACATTTACTACCAATGTGATTAAACGGGGATTTCTGTATGAAATGAAGGACAAACAAAAACAAAAAGATAAATATCAGAGATTGAGTTCTTATTTTTACACAACATTTTTGGCTTTCTCTTTAATATGCTTGATTAGTTATATGAGCTTTTGTCCATTTATGTGTAGATTGAATTTCACAAGGATAACCAAACTTGTAAAATAACCAGTGGGAATATTGAACTTGATGGGCATGGAATAGCTTAAACATCAACTTAAACCACACATTTTCATTTGATTTAACTAAATCGTCATTGTACCGTAAATGGGCTGTTCATCCAGACCAACACTTTGAAGTATGTGTACAATAATAACAAAGTTGGCGACTCCATATTTTACATCATTTAAAGGAAATATACATTACATATATTTGAAAATCTCAATAATGTAGTATGTTTCCCAAATTAAGATGGCATTACATTCATAGTATACTGTTGGCGGTTGTGAGCGGTCTGTTGTGTTCTTTTTGTTTTGATTGTTTTGTTTTCATCGGAAACAACGTTCTTAAATCTGTTAACTTCTGTGTCACTTGGTCTCTTATGGAGAGTTGACTCTATGGGAATCATACCAACTGTTCTTTTTTTTTATATATATATATGATTAAGACTATAATTGAGTTGGAACTAATGATGCTAAAATGTCATTCAGTACGGGACTACCGTAGCACTGGCCAGTGATTTGACATTACAGGTATTCATGTTTGGGATATGATATACAATTATAGCGTCAATATATAATGCAGGAAGGGCTATCACTATAATGACGGGTTGCGTTTCATTTTTTTTTAAATGTACAGTTGACAATAAATTAATTCAGATGTCAAAGCGGAAAACACATCAGCATATCAAATAACTAAAGTCAAAAACTTCGAGACAGCAATAAAGACATTATACTCTTTGTGGTGCACAGGCATTTGTTTCTATCCATAAGAAGGTCGACTATCCATATATAGTGAATAAATTAACCTAAACACGAAAAAAAATCCAGTCCGGTAAACCACAGGCACTTGTTTCTATCCATAGGAAGGTCGACTATCCATATAAAGACCTTCCTATGGATAGAAACAAGTGCCTGTGCGGTAAACCCAAAATGGCTCATAACTTATGAAAATAAATAGATGTACTATGCATTCAAATGAGATAAAAATCCAACACGGACCACCTATAACGTAAATGTAAACAACTCAAAATCATACTTTATTATTGTTTTTTTATTTTGGTTATTACTTGAAGGTTGTAAACTGATTGAAACCCCAAATCTGTACAGATACAAACTATTGTCCGACTTTGGCATTGCTATTGGAAATCCAGTAAGCGGTAGTATAAAAATCACTGTAAAGGCAAGACACGATGCGCACATAGCTTTAATGTCTTCAAATTCTGAGCAAAGTCCTCTTTATGAGATAGTATTGGGTGGTTGGTCTAACTCAAAGTCGGTAATCCGTGACAGGAAACAAGGTAACGCGTTGGCAACGCATGTTGGAAGAGTTCTAAATGAAAACAGTTACAGAACATTTTTTATCAAATGGAACAATGGACGCATCACAGTGCAAAATGGACGGAAACAGAGAATCGTCGAATGGACTGATGTCTCCAACCCATTAAGAATCAGAAATATTGGAGTTTCTACAGGATGGGGTGCAACTGGAGTTTGGAGAATTTCATGTTAAGGTACCTACTTTTCGTGGTGTTTTTTTTTATAAAGTCGCAGTTATTTTTGTTTTATTATTTTTTTATTTATTTTAGTTTTTTCATCAATCAACACTAACTATCAAATAAAGATTATAGTACACATATATTAATAGCGTAAAATCATGTAAACTGGTCGTACAATTAATAGTATGCTAGACAAATTAAATTTAAATTTCGTTATTTAAAAAACTCGTAAATAAACTCATCATACATACAAGGACTAAATTTTGTATATACGCCAGACGCGCGTTTCGTCTACAAAAGACTCATCAGTGACGCTCGAATCCAAAAAAGTTAAAAAGGCCAAATAAATTACGAAGTTGTAATATATAGATAGGAAGATGTGGTGTGAGTGCCAATGAAACAACTCTCCATCCAAATAACAATTTATAAAAGTAAACCATTAAAGGTCAATGAACGGCCTTCACCACGGAGCCTTGGCTCACACCGAACAAAAAGCTATAAAGGGCCCAAAATTACTAGTGTAAAAACCATTCAAACGGGAAAACCAACGGTCTAATATGTCTATTTTTATTACTATCGTAGGTGGGGCATTATGTTTTCTGGTCTGTGCCTCCGTTCGTTCGTTCGTTCGTCCGTCTGTGCGTCCGTTCGCTTCAGGTTAAAGTTTTTTATCAAGGTAGTTTTTGAAGAAGTTGAAGTCCAATCAACTTGAAACTTAGTACACATGTTCCCAATGATATGATCTTTCTAATTTCAATGCAAAATTATAGTTTTGACCACAATTTCATAGTCCACTGAACATAGAAAATGATAGTGCGAAGTTCAGGTTAAAGTTTTTGGTCAAGGTAGTTTTTGATGAAGTTAAAGTTACATCAACTTGAAACTTAGTACACATGTTTCCTATGATATGATCTTTCTAAATATAATTCCAAATTAAAGTTTTGACCCCAATTTCACGGTCCAATGAACATAGAAAATTATAGTGCGAGTGGGGCATCCGTGTACTATGGACACATTCTTGTTTTCTCTCAATCACATATTCATAATTGAAGAAACAATCAACTAGTACAATACGGATCAAATTGGATTCAGGATTGACTTTTAAGTGATATTGTGGTAGGATATAAAACCAAGAACTGTGGTGGCAGATTTGAAATAAAAGTAGTTGGGTCGGTAAGATTGTTTGAATGTATAACATGTTTATATATGACACCCTCTTCCAAACAATTACCATGTTGTTTCATTTTCTTCGAAGCTTAACGACTATAATCACTTCAAAAAACGTTCTGACTGACATAAGACCAACAAAGTTAAATAATGTAACATGGAATTTATAACTTATGTGAAACTGTTATTTTATCTAATCTTTATGGTTATTTTTTTCTCTTTGTAGCTATTTAAAGAGAATAAGTCCATATAAAGCAGACGATTAAAACTGTAGTATTAAAAGTTTGATATTTTTCTGAATTTTTATTGAATATAATCAGATTTATATATATACTTTAAAACAGGTTATATTCCTGTGTTGTTGTTTTTTCATTCGTATAAATCTCACATAATCCACAAAAAAAGAAATTCTTTAAAAAACAAAATAATACAAGCGTAACCATTTTTATGGTTGAATATGAAATAATAAGTTATTTCTATGAATTAAAGTTTGCCATTAGTTTCCTTGTGATGTAGTTATTCAGTTGAAGTTAACTAAGTGTTGATAGCTCAGTGGAAAATGTATGTTTTTGCTTTTGAGATTTTGCATGTGCAGGAAATAAAATTGCATTTAATTACGCTTTGTATGGGCACATATGAATACGGTCCGTGTATATTTGTGTTCATTCATTTTTAGTTTTGAAATATCAAAAACAAAAAACAAAAAACGAAAGTGTTTTCATTTTTCGTTTCTGATTTCTTAAAAACCAAAATGAGTTTTCGTTTTTCATTTTGTATTTCTCGAAAACCAAAATGGGAAACGGAAGTGTTTTCATTTTTCGTTTTTGATTTTTCCAAAACCAAAATGAATATCGAGAGTGGTTTTGTTTTTTTCGTTTTCCCTGTCTTTTATTTATCATCCACGCACGAACTAGTCTCAGAAAAAAAATCTGTACTTTAATCTCACTTTAAGGTATAAAGATGTGATTTTTTTTCTGAAACGAGTGCTTCGGTTACCATCCACAAGAAATTGCTGTAATCCGATGTTCAGTACTTCAGTACTTTGATTTTCCAATGCAATCACATAATCATTAAGTAATAATTTTGCTTTGGTAATCAGAAAATGATTTTCTTTAGTAATCAAATAATCATAAAGTAAAAGTTTGGTAATTATTTAATAATATAACAGTTTAAATGTAAAATATTAATAACAAATCAAATCAAATATTTTATTGTCGTAAAAACTTTACAGTTTGTGACCAACATATATTAACACAATAACCATAAGATAAGATAAGATATGAATTTTATTAATCTGATCAAGAACCCATAAAGGGCATCATTTTACAACACAATATGATTGGAAAAGGCAAAACAGAAAACTATTACCACACTTTAACGTATGGACAGGATCAGAGCCTAACACAACATGTGTTTTATATAACAATTATATTAAATCTTATAACAATAAAATATCATATTACTTCATATTTTTTGTTTACATCTGGATCTTATTTCTAAACCTTTAATAATGTATTTTCCTAGGCATACGAGAGTTGGTAAATGCTCATTTGTGAACAGCCAGAAATATTTCTTATCATTAGGTAGTTCTTTAAAGTTACTGAGTACAAAAAGTGATAACTTTATCAAATAATAATTTCCTCTGTTCACCATATATACATACTTACTGTATATCAAACATACACCATAAAACAACATCCAAATTTATAACAAACAAGCTGTTAAGAGTCCCCTGCCTTCAGTTCTAATACTTTTTCAAGAAGGATCCTAACTTATTTGTTTGAAGGGCGTTGATGGATTTAGTAAATAATGATTTTTTTCTTCTTCAGTTAAATTAATAAAGTTATTATTTTCAGTACATATGTGTTGAAAATATGCTTTTATTAGAGTTTTATTATAATCACAATAGAGTAAAAAATGTTTCTCATCCTCTAGTATTTTACATTTATGACAAAGTCGTTCCTCTCTTGTGATTTTAAAATATCTCCCCTTTTCAATCAAGAGGATGATCACTTATTCTAAATTTAGTGATTAATCTCCTTATCTGAAAATTAGATATATTTAGTTAACATTCTAGTTTGTACTCTTTTCTAAGATTTTTATATAGATACACTTTACTTTCATCATCAATGTTTTCAAATTTAGTTTCAATTAAATCTTCATATCTAATTTTCATTTTTAACTTTATATCGTTTTTTTAATTTTATTTACATCTTTTATGTCCTTACAAGTAGAAAGAATATTAAGGTCAATATTAGTCTCTTCAACAATATTTTTCGCATATGTATACCATGAATAAGTTCCTGTCAAATCTAGAGGCTGTGCTAGAGAAAAAGCTTCCTTTATCAATGGATTAATATTATCATAATATAGTCTAGCTAAATATAAAAGGGTTTGTGTTTTAATAAAACATTCTATAGGCAATCTCCCTAATTCAACTCTTGCTCCGAAATTGGATGCCTTTTTTCTTATTCCTAGAGTAGATTTTATTAATCGCAGGCTAAACAAAAATGAGGAAAAAAAATTAATAAAAATATTCCTCTCAATACTATCTTTTGATTGTAAGAATCTTCTGTCCAAGTTTGGTAAAAATCCAGGATAGTTTTATGAATCTACTAAATGAATAAAATAAACTCATCATAGATACCAGGACTGAATTTTGTATATACGCCAGACGCGCGTTTCGTCTACAAAAGACTCATCAGTGACGCTCGAATCCAAAAAGTTAAAAAGTTCAAATAAAGTACGAAGTTGAAGAGCATTGACAAAACTTAAACTGCAGACTGTATGTAATGTTAACTGGAAGAAAAACTTAGTCCATTTATTAGTAAAATACGGATAAACAGGTTCAAAATTTTAACAAAATTTCCTTCTAGATTCTAGCTTTTGATCATAATCAAGCTTCTGTCCAAGTTTGGTACAAATCCAGGATAGTTTAAGAAAGCTACTAAAACTTTAAAAACTTTAACCACAGAGTGAATGTTATGTTTCTTGGCAGACAAATTAAGTCCATTTATAAGTAAGATACGTAAAGCGATTTTTTTTTTACAAAATTAAATGTTGGATACTATCTTATGATCATAAACAAGCTTCTGACTAAGTTTGATACAAATCCAGGATAGTTTAAGAAAGTTATTAAAATTTTGAAAACGTAAGTCCATTTATAAGTAAAATACGGAAAAACTGGATTTGTTTTACAAAATTTACTTCTGGATTATAATTTATGATCATAAGCAAAGCTTCTATCCAAGTTTGGTCCATATTCAGGATAGTTTAAGAAAGTTATTAAAATTTCAAAATCTTTAACCACAGAGTGAATATTTGTGGACGCAGCCGACGACGCCGACGACGAAATGTAAGATCGCTATGTCTCAGGTTTTTCGACAAAAGTCGAAGGCTCGACAAAAATCACTTTATGCAATGCTAAAATATAGGTATTGATAGATAGTAGTACCGTGAATGTGTATGTATATATTACAATAATATTTAGTATGGTTAGTTTACTGACAAAAAAAATCAATATTTTTACCAATAAAAAGAACATTCAAAGATCTGATTACATTGTGAATTTGTAAACTGTTAGAATATGTTTGATTAAAAGAACAGAGTGCAAAGACTAACGCGCATAAGTCCCCCTAAACATTCTTATTTCGTGAATATATTAAAAAAGAGTCATTAGATATTCTAATGACTCGTCGGTTCTACCTGCAACATTTGAAAACCATGATACATCGTGGTGAAACGTCCGACAATAACAACCCATCAGCCAGCGTTTGTCCTGAATACATGATTTTTTATTAGTTGCTTTTGGTGCAACTTGCTTTCAGTAAATGTGAGTACTCTCAGATTTAATGATGTGATGAAAACTGGAAAAACACTCCTTTTAACATGGAAATCTTTAATTGCTAAACAAAGTGATTTGTATTTATGTTTGTTGACTGTTTAACTCTGTATTGATCTGAGAAGTCGAGTCCTTTTCAACGGATTTTGATAGTTTGTTCTTTTGTTGTGATGTAACCAAACTGTAAGACTGTTAAAGGTAGGACTGGGAGTCTGCAAAAAATGTTATTCCTGCCATATTATGTATGTGACTGTTCCAAATCAGGAACCCGTTATCCAGTGGTTGTCGTTTGTTATTGCATATCTTGTGTGTTTTTCGTTTGTTTTTTTGTCGAGCCTAGCTGCGACTTTAGTCGCAGAAAGCTCGACATAGAAATAGTGATCCGGCGGCGGCGGCGGCGTTAACGTTAGATAAGTTCTTAAAAGCTTTATATTTTAGAAGGTGGAAGACCTGGATGCTTCATACTTTGTATATAGATGCCTCATGTTACGAAGTTTCCGTCAGTCACATGTCCAATGTCCTTGACCTCATTTTCATGGTTCAATGAAAAAAAGTGAAGATTTTTTGTAATGTTAAATTCTCTCTTATTATAAGAAATAGGATCACTACATTTGGTATGTGTGCACCTTGCAAGGTCCTCATGCCCATCAGACAGTTTTCACTTTACCTCGACCTCATTTCATGGATCAGTGAACAAGGTTAAGTTTTCGTGGTTAAGTCCATATCTCAGATACTATAAGCAATAGGTCTAGTATATTTAATGTATGGAAGGATTGTAAGGTATACATGTCCAACTGGCAAGTGTCATCTGACCTTGACCTCATTTATAATAATAATAGTAAAAATTTCTATAGCGCCCTATATAACAATAAAATCACTCTAAGGCGCTTTACATATATACATGATAAAAATATATTAAGTTAACCACAAAACAAAATGAAATAAAAACATGTTATGTTTATAAGAACTAAAAACGTATATATGAAAGATATATGAACATAAATAATTATATTGATAGAAAAATAATAGAATTAAAATCAATAATAAGTACAAAATAATTAAAACATAGAAAGCGAAAATATATTAAAAATTTAGCAGAAAGATTATAATAAATAATTGAAATGGTCATGAAAACTTTTGCTAGAATAAAAATTGTGCGAAGAAAACAAAAAAAAAAACCAAAAATCACAGCACATTTTCAAATAAAAGGGATAAGAATTAAGATAACAGCTTATTAAACGCAAGTCTGTAAAAATATGTCTTCAATTGTTTTTTAAAACACTGAACAGATTTAGAGTGACGAATTTGTACAGGTAGATTGTTCCATAGGATAGCGGCAGCACGATTAAATTGTCTTTCGCCGTACGTTTTTGTTCGGACATGTGGCAGTTCGAGTCTAAGGCTGCCCTCTGATCGTAGTGCCCTAGTTGTTGTTTGGAGATGTAATAGTTCCTGTATATAGTCCGGGGCAGTTCCTTGTAGTGCCGTGTACGTATAGACAAGGATTTTGAACTTTGGCCGGAATTCAACAGGGAGCCAGTGCAGTCCAGCGATAATGGGTGTAATGTGTTCTCTTTTCCTAGTTTTCGTAACAAGACGGGCTCCAGTGTTCTGAACTCTCTGTAACCTTTCAATTTGACACTTGTTAACGCCGAAGAGTAGACTATTTGCGTAGTCAAGTCTGGAAGTTACAAGGGAATTAACCAGAGTTTTACAAGCATCCGTAGAGATGAAATGTCGGATTCGTCCAATGTTGCACAGATGGTAATTACACGATTTTACGATAGACGCAACTTGTTTTTCCATGGTAAGACGGCTGTCAAAATAAACACCAAGATTACGTACCGATGTGACACTATTGATGACATTTTCACCTACTTTAAGTTGGAAAACAGGCATGTTCTTCGACTGATGTTTCGATGAAAAGACAATCAGTTCCGTTTTATCCTGGTTTAGTTTCAACAGATTGTTTGACATCCAAATGCCAATTTCTTCCAAACACAATTCAAGTCTTTTAACGTAGTTGTTCCAGTCATCGAGCGGTTTGATTGTCATGTAGACCTGTGTGTCATCTGCATAGCAGTGAAATTTGAAACCATGACGACGGCATATATTTCCAATTGGTCTCGAAAAAAGACAATACAGTTTTGGTCCGAGAACTGAACCTTGCGGAACTCCGAATGGCAGATGACTGGCGTTTGATCTATCCGACCCTATAACGACTCGCTGGTTCCTGTTGGTAAGATAAGAACGAATCCAATTTAATGCTTTTCCAGTTATCCCATACGAATGTTCGAGCCGTTGAAACAATATTGAATGATCGATCACATCGAATGCTGCTGAAAGATCAAGTAATACCAACACCATTGATAATTGTCCATCTAGTGCTTCCACGATATCATGGTTAACTCGAAGCAGGGCTGTCTCAGTTGAATGATGTGGCCTATACGCTGATTGTAAAGGATCACGAAGCCTGTAGTTGTCAAGATGCTGATCAAGACGTTTATCCACTACTTTTTCCGACAATTTTGAGATGAAAGGAAGATTAGAGACTGGTCTATAATTCCGAAACAATTCCTTATCAAGTCCAGGTTTTTTTAACAAAGGTCTTACTAGCGCCTCTTTAAATGTCGAAGGCACTACTGCTTGTTCAAGCGAAGTGTTAATGATGTTACCGATAAATGGAACCACAGCATCCATATTTTGTTTCAAAATATGCGTCGGCAGAGGGTCAAGCTCGCATGACTTGTTCGGTGACTTGCTGATGATTTTAAAAACTTCATCGTTAGTTGTGCGTTTGAAACAAACCAAAGGCTCATCATTAAACGGAGTGTCTTCAGCCAAAGATAACTCTCTGTTAAAGGAATGTTGCTGACTTAATACGTTTCTGATTGTGGTGACCTTATTGATAAAGAAATGTGCGAACTTATTAGACAGTTCTGTGTTCGATGTTGAGGTTGGTAGAACAATATCATGCTGCTTACCCATCAATGAGTTTGACAATTTAAAAAGTTGTTTGTGATCACCTGAGCAATCCTCGATTTTCTTGGAGAAGAAATCTTGTTTAGTTTGATGTAAAAGTTTGCCAGTATTTGAACATCTTTCTTTGAAGATTTGTCGGTGTATCTCTAAACCAGTTTCTCGCCATTTTCGCTCAGCTCTCCGTCTGTTACGTTTAGACTCACGGAGTTCATTCGAATACCATTGCGTGTTCGGACGAAGAAGCACAGATTTTGTTACGAGAGGCGCATGTTTTTCTACAACATCCCGAAGCTCCGAGTCATACTGATTCGCTAGTTCATCAACAGATGGATTTGTATCAGGGATATCAAGAACAATATCCTTTGACAGCTCAACTTGATCAACGGTTTTCCATTTACGGAAAGTGAAAGCTTTACTTATTTTCTTTGGTTTAGCACCAGCCAATACGGCTTGAATAGCATGATGATCACAAAAAGGGTTACCCCGTGCATCAAATAAATTCGGTTCATGTACCGAGGCTTTGGTTCTCAGTAAATTTGACTCCGACCTTGTGATAAAAAGATCGAGTGTATGTCCACGAATGTGAGTCGCTGTGGATATGTGCTGTGTCAGGTTGTGGTCTTCCAAAGTTTGTAAAAATTTCATAGCATTGGAGTCATTTTTGTCGTCCACGTGAAAATTGAAATCGCCGGTAATGATAAATTCATGTGGGAAAGTTACAATCCGGTCGAGATAAGAATTCCATTGATCGAAAAATAAGCTAGTTCGCAAGTCATTTGACTTTGATGGTGGAGGCCGGTAAATGACACAAAACTTTACGCATGTTTTAGCATGGCAAAACGAAAAATCCATGTGTTCGAATTGATCTATGCAAATGTCATTTTTCATGGTTCAGTGGTTATAGTTAAGTTTTTTTGTTTTGATCTGTTTTTCTTATACTGTAAGCAATAAGTCTACTATATTTGGTGTATTGAATGATTGTAATGTGTTCGTGTCTAGCTGGCAGGTGTCATCTGACCTTGACCTCATTTTCACAATTCATTGCTAAGTTTTAAATTTTTGTGTTTTGGTCTGTTTTTCTTAAACTATAAGCAATAGCTTTTAAATTTATAGCGGCGGATGTTTACAAAAAAAAATGGTTATATATTTATGTTTATGTATTTTCATTTGTGTATTTAATTATTTATTATATATTGTGGTTTGTTATATTGAAAAAATATTTATAACAGGCAATACAAATTATACCTATTGACTTCCTTTTATTTCACCCACTTCTATATCCTGCAAATATCTAAACGTGATATTATTTTTTTGCATTAGATGTTGTTTCGATGGGTCTTAGCATAAATTGTAACTTATAATAATACAAAACAGAAACAAATGGATGTATAACGTATATGTATTTTCATCACTACTAATCATTCAGAAACGACAAGAATCAAAGATATGAACAATCTACAAAACCATGACACTACCGAATCAAACCATGAAACTACTGAATCAAACCACGACGCTCAATTTTCCGTAATCTTATTTTATATGCAAAAGTAGATGTATATATGTGATGTGACCGACAGTTGAATAGTCTTGTCACTATGACAGATATTGACTAACGACAAACAATCTCCTGACTTGGGACAGGTACATATAGATGATTGGCGGGGTCTAAAAATGGATCGAACGCTCAATCCTCCCCTCAACACGGACAGTAGTGTAACAGTACAACATAAGAGCAAATCATGCATGCTGTAGAAATGTATTTCTTTTTTTCTCTTATTTGAGACTGAGGATGTTTCATTTGTTCGAGTGGATGAAATAATCTAGTCTCTGTCTTATTTTAAAGCTGCTTCGATGTCTTCTTGCAGCTTTATGCAATCGTCGTGGCATGTGATATGCCGATGAATAATGTTGTCGTCTGCATAATTTTTTATCTGACTTGTTTGAGGTAGTCATGATAGTCGTTACTATACTTGAGAAAGAGTATAGGTTCTAGCTTTAGGTTCCCTGGACAACTCCTGGTGTTACTTGAAGTTTTTGAGGTGTTGTGGTTTCAAAGAAGGTTTGTGTTTTGATGGAGAGAATTAAATCTCTGATCACTTTCTACATTTGAAATCATTCAAACTGAATTAATGAATTCTATAGAGAAAACAATCCTATCTATGCTGTTCCATCTTGAAATAAAGGATGACGAAATAGAGCCAAATTTGCTGGCTAAAATATCATGAATGTCATATTTTTATATATCTAAGATAAGATAAAACTAAGCACCGTGAATACTTGTGGAGTCAATCTGTGTTTTCATCTCGTATCTCGAATCTAGCTCTAGCCTTTACTATGCTTTAGTAAGGGTCTAGATGAAGGCATCCTTGGTTTCCTTATTGTTTTACATTTGAAATAATTTTCTGTAATCCTTATTCTCTACTCTTTATATTTCAGCATCCCATTATCCTCTTTGCTTTATTTTGTTTTTCTCTATCTTTTTTTATATATTATTTTGCATTGTATTCTGCACTTTTTGTCCAATATAATCTATTCTATTAACCACATCTAGACCCTCGTTAATGACTGTTTTGTTTTTTCATCCAAGAAATAGCCATATCCATACAGATGAAGTTAGATATTAACTCCAAATTTAGCTCTTATTTCAAGTATCATGTACTTTTAAGTGCCATAGCGTGTATGAGATTGGTTGGTGTCCAGTGGCAAATATTTCAAGCATATTCAGGGTAATATTTTATAAGATTAATCATCTACGAAAACCACACATCCTATGAGCCTAGCAACTCAAAAAAACACTGAAAAAGTACAGAAAAATTCTCTAAAGAATAAATATTGTCAGGATCATTAAAAACATGTCCAGTGGCAAATATCACATTAATTTTAGGACATTGACATTTAATTGTAATGATCATCTTTGTACTTTTTATGAGTCCTGGAATTATTAAAAACAAATTGTATTCAAGGAGGTCTTGTAATATTTCAGTACCTCCGTTATTTAGGATCGAAATATTTCAAGACCTTCATACTTTCGATTCAGAATATCCTACATTATACTGACTGAACAGAAGTAGGTTTCTCCTGGATGCTGTGTGAAATTTTTATGTGCCTGTCACAAATCAGTAGATTTCCAATATTACATCTTAAAAAATATTCTTCATTACATGGGCAATTGAGTTTTAATTGTTTTCTTCTGTTAAATTTATTCAGACTCTGAAAGATTTATAGCTCAACATATTCTAGACACCTGTCTATTGTTGAAGACTAACTTTGACAGCTAGATATCATTTGGTTAGTTTTACCAATGGGTTGCTGTCTCATACCCTAGATCTGTTATTCATGCAACCATGAGACCATCTGGGCATTGACCATAAGCATTAATGACCAGTTGTGAATTAAATCCAATGCAAATCAAAATCCAAATAAGTATTGCTAAAGGCAAAACTTAAATATAAACAGATGCTCTGCAGGGCGCAGCTTTATACAACCGCAGAGGTTGAACCCTGAACGGTTGAACCCTGAACGGTTGGGTCAAGTATGGACACAACATTCAAGCTGGATTCAGCTCTAAATTTGGATTGTGATTAAAAAGTTGACACAGCATAGGTTTCTGACACAGAATAAATGTGGTCTAATGAACTTAAAATATTTTTTTTGCCTTTGAGCAATTCACTATGCTGTTGAATATTAATCCTCTCAAAAAAATGTTTGAAGAAATTTTCTTTTTATTTATGAAATCTGAAATGAGAAAAATTTAACCCCCCCCCCTATTTTTTTTCACATCCCCCTTTCCCTTTTTCCATTTGAACCAACTTGAAAACTGGGCCCATAATCAAAAATCTAAGTACATGTTAATATTCAGCATATCAAAAAAGCCCAAGAATTCATTTTTTTGTTAAAATCAAACATAGTTTAATTTTGGACCCTTTGGACTTTAATGTAGACCAATTTGAAAACGGGACTAAAAATTAAAAATCTACATATACAGTTGATTTGGCATGTCAAAGAACCCCAATTATTCAATTTTTGATGAAATCAAACAAAGTTTAATTTTGGACCCCAATTTGAACCAACTTGAAAACTGGGCCAATAATCAAAAATCTAGGTACATTTTTAGATTCAGCATATCAAAGAACCCCAAGGATTCAATTTTTGTTAAAATCAAACTAAATTTAATTTTGACCCTTTGGACCTTAATGTAGACCAATTTGAAAACCGGACCAAAAATTAAGAATCTACATACACAGTTAGATTCAGCATATCAAAGAACCCCAATTATTCAATTTTTGATGAAATCAAACAAAGTTCAATTTTGGACCCTTTGGGCCCCTTATTCCTAAACTGTTGGAACCAAAACTCCCAAAATCAATCCTAACCTTCCTTTTGTGGTCATGAACCGTGTATTAAAATTTCATAGATTTCTATTCACTTTTACTAAAGTTAGAGTGCGAAAACTAAAAGTATTCGGAAGACGACGACGATGACAACGACGCAGATGAAGACGCCAACGTGATACCAATATACGACCAAAAAAATTTCAATTTTTGCGGTCGTATAAAAACTTTATGAAGATCCATAAAAATAAAGTCAAGGGTATAAAGACTGACAAACCCTGCAAAAAGGATCAGAAATCCTTGCAAAAATCCCAAATAAACCTACAGGTTATATATAGTATCCAAGAAAAAGGCTTGAATTTAAGTTTTAACATTGACCAATGAACTATGAAAATGAGGTCAAGGTCACATGCACATCCTTTTCTGAAGCAGCACTGTATACAAGGTTAAGAATCTGATGTTCAGTGGTTGTCGTCTGTTTATGTGAATCATAAGTGTTTCTCGTTTTTTATATAGATTAGAATGTTGGTTTTCCCGTTTGAATGGTTTTACACTAGTAATTTGTGGGGCCCTTCATAGCTTGCTGTTTGGTGTGATCATAGGCTCCGTGTTGAAGGACCTACCTTGACCTTTAATGGTTTACTTTTATAAATTGTTACTTGGATGGAAAGGTGTCTCATTGGCACTTATACCACATCTTCCTATATCTATTAAAACAAAAACATGATTTTGTGATGCATCATATCTCTAACCACTGCTTTTTAGATTACATGTGTTCCTTTTTCTCATCTGTATGTCAGAGTTCACTTGCTTTTGATTTACATTTTGTGTGTATTATCTTTGCCATTCTGACTTCTATTTCTAGTTCCAAATAGATGGTTTAATAATTTTTTTCCTGGTATATCCACATTTTTTTCTTGTACACATTTGATTTCTACATACTTCTTATGACAGAAAGCACTATTATGGCTGATGAATGTTTATTATTCACAAGTTAACAAGTAAAGTATAAATTGACACAGAACAGCATAGATTCAGGATGTTACAGCACCTTTCTTGTATTGCACAGTTTTTTTTATCATGGTTCACAGAAATTTTGTCTATCATTAATGACACAGAGCAAAATGTATTCATTAAAAAATAACTATATCTGTTCAAAAGGTGTCTTTGAGCTACAATTGTATAATTAACTCTTGACAAAGATAAGAGTCACAAATTAAGGCAAGAAAAAAAAGTTTAGGTCCCATCTCAAGGTATCATTGTGTACCAATAATCAAAATAATTGTCAAAGTCCTATAACTCTACTAAGAACAGTCAAATCATACAGTATGGTCAACTAAATATGATGACAAACAATTCTAACAAGTGTGAAAACTTCTGCCAAATAATATTAGAGGACTTGTGTTCATAGCAAGCTATTGTGTCACACAAATTCCCCAAAATAGTCAAAAGCCATGTGAATAACTGCAACAAGAATGGTAAAAATAAAAAGTAAGATAGTGTTTTTTTACAAACAATACTCCTAATTATGAAGCACGTGAGGTTCTGAGAGGAGTTGCATACACAACTTGTAACTGTGCTACAATTAAAAAAAAAAGAAATTATTCCCAGGTAAAATGACAAACATAAAGGACATCATAGTACGGTCACCTTCACAGTATGAGAAATAATCTTACAAAATATAGTAGCTTTCTATCAAATGGTCCACTCCAAGAGTTACTGAACTTACATTCACAAGGAAACATTGTGTTACAATAGTAATAAACAAAAAATGTTCAAAGTCTCATAACTCGAAAGAATGGTCATATCAAAATACCAGTATAGCATTGATAACTACACATGATAAAATAATTCTACCATGTATATTGAACAGATGCAGGGGAGTTAACCTTAAATACAATAGACAACATATTATGTTCAAAGATGCATAACTCCTGAAAGAATTGTCAACTCAAAGTGTAATCATTAGGGTGAAAAAAGAAGCAAAAATGAGGAAAAGTGAATGTTTAAAAAATGTGAAGAGCATGCAAATCACATTTCTAAAAATATCTTATTAAGATAAAAGCAAAATTAATAGATTAAAAAAAATGACTAGTATTAATCTTTCTACTTTTTACTATAAATGAGCAATTATCTGTTGGACATGGAAAACAATATCACAAAATTCACACAACTATACACATTCTATGTAACAATATTCAGCAAATAGACAATTTAATAAGATATCTAACAAATCAATACATTATTAGTTGGTTAACAATTATCTACAAATAACAGCATAAAACAAGACTTTTACCCATAAAACATACAATATATATATATATATATATATATACTATGTACTGATGTCATATGGTGAACAGATTTAGCAGATTTGAAATTTCTAATATTAATCAACTACAAAAAGGTGTGTAAGAGAAGAGCTTAAAATTAATTACTGTACAAGATACATGAATTTTGACTCTTATTACCATGCATTTACAGTGCATTCCTTAAAATTTCTCAAATTCCGCTTTATCTTTTGTCCCGAATTTCAGTACAAGAGTGTGTTAATGACTTTTTATTTTGCTCTTACACATTGTGGTGAAACTTGACATGGGAGATAACTCATTATGTATTTTGCGTGTATAATTATGGTAAATGTCTGTAATATTGTTAAAACAAACCATGTAGTTAAATACATGTTTTGGATGAAAATAATATGTCCATATCAAGCTAGATGGGATATTTAAGAAACTTTATCTATCATAATCTAATATGTTTGTCATTTTGTTAAGGTGGCTCATGGGTACAAAAGTTTTAGCAAAAAATTAAACCTTTATTTTTTCATTACAAATTTTATTTATTACACTATTAGTTCTTACTTTATGATATGGTACAAACAAGAGTGCACACACTGAAATGTCTCGCCTTCTTTACTAATCATTGATATTATGTTGATAGTCCTAAGTATAAAGCTTTATTACAACTGTCACTTAAACGTTACATTAACCAAGATAACTAAACAAAGACCAATGAACCATGAAAATGAGGTCAAGGTCAGATGAACCATGCCAGGCTGACATGTACAGCTAACAATGCTTCCATAAAACAAATATAGTTGACCTTATACTTATAGCTTAAGAAAAATAGACCAAAACACAAAAACTTAACACTGAGCAATGAACCGTGAAAATGAGGTCAAGGTCAAATAAAACCTGCGCGACTAATATATAAATCATAAAATATTTCCATACACTAAATATAGTTGACCTATGGCATATAGTATCAGATAAAAAGACCAAAACTTAACTTTGACCACTGAACCATGAAAATGAGGTCAAGGTCAGATGACATCTGTCCGCTAGACATGTTCACCTTACAATCATTCCATACAACAAATATAGTAGACCTATTGCATAAAGTATGAGAAAAACAGACCAAAACACAAAAACTTAACTATAACCACTGAACCATAAAAATGAGGTCAAGGTCAGATGACACCTGCCAGTTGGGCATGTACACCTTACAGTCCTTCCATACACCGAATGTACTAGTCCTATTGCTTATAATATCTGAGATATGGACTTGACCACCAAAACTTAACCTTGTTCACTGAGCCATGAAATGAGGTCGAGGTCAAGTGAAAACTGTCTGACGGGCATGAGGACCTTGCAAGGTACGCACATACCAAATATAGTTATCCTATTACTTATAATAAGAGAGAATTCAACATTACAAAAAATCTGAACTTTTTTTTCAAGTGGTCACTGAACCATGAAAATGAGGTCAAGGACATTGGACATGTGACTGACGGAAACTTCATAACATGAGGCATCTATATATAAAGTATGAAGCATCCAGGTCTTCCACCTTCTAAAATATAAAGCTTTAAAGAAGTGAGCTAACACCGCCGTAGCCGCCGCCGGATCACTATCCCTATGTCGAGCTTTCTGCAACAAAAGTTGCAGGCTCGACAAAAACAACCCCAAAAAATTATTTGGTTTGGCCCCAGATGACTTTAAAAATTGAAAAAGCTCCAAATTATCTCCCTTTGGTGCAAAAATGCCATTTTTTGGCCTTAAATTTGAAATATCTTTTTAACTCATCGGTGACCTATATTTTTTATTATTGTTTTCAAATAAGCTGTACATAAACTAAATAATTGTAAAATTTAAGCGATTTCTTATATTAGGTTATTTTTTTATTTTTTTATTTCCTCTTTTTCTCCTATTAGTTCAACAGAAAAAAAGGACATTAACAAAAATGTATGCTTCTTCTAGAGGCAGATTTTAGCTTAAATGAACGGTGACCCCATTTTTTTATTTCATTTTTCTTTTAAGTATATGATAAAGTTCATTTATGAAAAAATATAGCGAAATCCTATATTAGAAAAAAAAATTCATTTATACCCAGGAGCCCCCTTAATTTACACCATGTCAGTATTTTAAGCTTGCGTTTTGATCTTATACATCAAATGTAAAATAATAAACACTCCTGGCATAAAATGAAACTGCTAGTAATGGGGAAGTACGCAGATGGTTGATGAAATAAGGGTTACTATAATTATTATTTTAATTATTCATAAATTTCCTGATATAAGATTGATTGTTGGTTGCTTAACGTCCAGTGTCTATGATTTCATGCATAATCATAAAAATTATCTGTAACAGTACATACAGTTACAGATAAAACATTTTGAATTAGTTAAGAAATGTTTACTGTATTATTCTAAGCACTATCTCCCGAATCAGAATAAAAAGGGTTCATATTTTGTTCATTTGTATCTACAAGCGGGTGAGAAAAATTTTCATCTTCCTCTGAATCTGAGCTGTCAAAAGGATTAAGACTATCTTTTTCTGTTTTAACAGACTGTACAGGTGGATGTGTCACATTTTGAACCTTTTCCACTCTGCTAGTGTTATTTTTATTGCCTTTTGTTCCTTCATATTGATGAGCTTTGTTTATTTTTGGTTCAGCTCTATACTTGTGTGTCTCTGTGTAGTCATTCAATTCATAATTTGTTTCTGGTATTCTAGAATTTGCTAGATTGTCAGTGGTTGGTGAATCTGCTGCTTCTGAATTTTCTTCACTACTCATGTAAAACATTTTGCCACCTTTTTTAATTTTAGGTCTTTTTTCTTCACTTTCCTTTTGGTTAATGGGTTGATCCACCACTGGAGAATCAGTTTCTGGTGAAGATGAATCTTGTGAAGAATTCTGTGAAGTTTTTAAAACTATATCGTCATCAACTAGATTCTGTGAAAACTTGAGAGTACCTTTAAGTAAATCTCTGACCTGAAAAATATATAACCACCCTGGTGTTTTAATTTATTTAGACAGCTTTATAGATTTTAAAGTTATAACAATCATAACATTTCATTTTTAAAGACATACTTGGTATTCATTAGTTATGTGGTTACCAATTTTCTTTGGATTGATGAAAATTGAATATTTATACAGCTAAAGTTCTATAACTCTTGCATGAAAAATTTGCAAATTTTCCAAAAGAAAAAAGAAAATTCATCTGAGCACATTTGAGTTAGTACTTGCAATTGACTTATATAACTGTAAATTCAGAAATTATTGTGTGCATTTATCATTGTGATTTTTGAAGAATAGACCAAAATACAAGATTAAAATTTCATACATGGTCATGATGTGCAAGTTAAATTAGGAACTACTTTCAGTTCACATAAAATTGTTGAGAAATGAATGTGAAAATGCACATCATTGTAAAGCATGCTCACATGAAGATTGATACCAATTTTGAGGAAGCTCTGATTTGTAGTTTCTGAGAAAAGTGTTACAAAAATGAATGTGTTGGACAGCTGGTCTGACAGAAACACGGATGCTAGACAGAAATAAACAAGTGTAACCCCCTACTTTGAAGTAGCAGAAAAATTTAGTAATTTTCTTTTTAAGTAACTGCAATATTTGGAATGGTTTAGGTAGCTGAAGTTGAATCATTCCTGTATAGTTCATAGAATACTTTGCAGATTATCCCATCAATATTAGCTTCATTTCAAATCTTACTCTGGTCATTTGCATACTTTACATTATCAATAAGCAATCTTTTTTTAGTTATACAAGAAAGTACCTGTTTAATTCCAGCTATAGCAATAAGAATTTCATCCTCATTTTGTAAGTTTTGCTGTAATAGTTCTGACTGTAGACGATCTGCAATTATATGTCAGACAAAACTTGAATAAATGTTAAAAACATTTTTTGATATCCAAATTACTATCATTAACTTACTTTATAGCGAACAACAAAAACAAAATATACAAATTGCAGAAGCAGCTCACTTCCTTGCTATGTACAAACAAGAATTATTGATATACAAATAAGGGGATGTGGTATGATTGCCAATGGGACTACCCCCCCAGAGTTCATATGCAGTGAATGTAAGCAATTATAGGTCACCTTTAGTAGACACCTTATTAGATTAGTATTTTCACTGAACTTGTATCAGTCCATTTTGTATTTTGAATTGTTATACACTTTGTCATGTCTAAACTTTTTGTACTTTACCTTACAGTATGGGTTTTGATCATGGTTGAAGGGCAAAGCTGATTACATCTATGTCATCTTGTCTCTGGTGGATAGTTCTCTAATTGGCAATCATACCAAATAATAGCAATATTTAAACTTAACATGGAGATAAGAACAACTACTTTCCTTCCCTTTTTAAAGCCAAAGACTGACATTTATAGTTCTATAATCACTCTTTACCTATATGGATATCCAATTTTTGTTATGATAAAAACTCTTTACCTATATGGATATCTATTTTTTGTGATGATAAAACTCGTGACCTATATGGATATCTAATTTTTGTGATGATAAAGCTCCTGACCTATATGGATATCTAAATTTTGTGATGATAAAACTCGTGACCTATATGGATATCTAAATTTTGTGATGATAAAGCTCCTGACCTATATGGATATCTAATTTTTGTGATGATAAAACTCCTGAACTATATGGATATCTAGTTTTTGTGATGATAAAAACTCTTTACCTATATGGATATCTAGTTTTTGTGATGATAAAAACTCTTTACCTATATGGATATCTAATTTTTGTGATGCATAATCGCACATGGATTCTTTTTCTGACACCTGGTTTTGCAGCATACCAATTTGAAATTCATACTCTTTTTCCTGAAAATATATAAAGTTATTCTATTCAATTTAAAAGTGTACTTAAAATATTAATTGATAAAAAAAAATAAAGAATAAAGAATGCCCAGGTTAAGTTTTCTGGCGACACATTAGCGAAGACAGTAAACAGGTATTTGCAGCCATCAATTCAACAATTGGAGCCTCAGAGCTTTAAATATAATATGGTTATATGGTTATCTCCATTCTAATAAAACTGACAGAAAACAACGTCAAATCATACATTTAAAATCGGTCATACGTCGTCTGTGTTTGCACATATATTTTCATAGCATCAGTTGTGAATTGATGCCATTAAAATTTTTGATGTTATCCAATCAAATTGAACGGTACAAATAATGTTGCATTAGAATTATCAATATCAGAGAGCAGGTATTATCTTTTTTTTAGCCTTTATTCCATTTTTGCTTTCACACTTTTAAATAGCAGAACTTAGAATGACTTTTGGCAGTGTTTTCAAACCATTCATACCTTATTAACCTTCTTTCCTTTCCCTTTTGGACTTGGCAAGGTTGCAAACTTTGACATGCTGCCAGCCCCATCATCAGAATTTGGACTGAGCCCAGATGATCGTCTACCAGAAGATTCTATTCTTGCCATAGAAGATGCTGCATTTCCCGAAGTTTCTATCCTGGTTGCAGACGGTGTTGAATTACCCGATTTGAAATAACCATCTTCCATCTGTGACAAACTTGCTGAAGATCCTCTCTTCTGTTTTGGATATTGTGGAGTTCCTGGAGAAATGCACAAAAGCTATTTACATTAAAAAAATATATCGAAAATAAGTATACATTTGAATATTGTGTTTAATTGGGCATATAGACAAGTTACAGAAGTTTTTTCCTGTACGTGGACATGTTTGACACAATTGTTTACCAAATTTTATTATTGGATATTATTTAAACTGAGAAAAACCATGCTATGGTCAATATAATATCAAAAACTTAATGATATTTCGTGAAATTATTTTAATTATCTGAATTCATTTAAAACAAAGAAAAGATAGGGGTTCTTTGTTTTCATGATTCATAAAAAAATGTACTAAAACTTGTTGAAATGCAGATATTTATTCAGTTAACTTGATTTTACAAAAAATATAAATCCCGACAAAAATCACAGATTTTTGTTTATTTAGAAATAAGTCTATAAATCTGGTATATTTTAAAATTCATGTATTTAAGAACAAAATTCAAGACAGCTGCCGTCAGATGTTCCCTTGATCATTGTCTCATTAATTTACTTTTTTAAATGGTAAAGGTAATATCTTTGATAAAGCCTGCTTGTAAGTTGATCCATGCAGTCATTATTAGGTAAGGTATACTATCCTCCTTTAAAAGTAGACTATACAGACAGATAACTGATCTATCTGTCAGTAGGACTAGACTTCTCCAAATGGAGGGTAGTATACCTTACCTTATAATGACTTCATGATTCAGCTAGCAAGCAAGCTAGTCAAAGATATAACATTTACCTACACACTCAATGCATGTTGCTGTAAGACATCAAACAATTATCTTGTTCTAGACTGTACCAGCTGAAGGTTATTCTATAAACATGCAGTTAGTTATGTTAGTATACACATCTTTTTACCTGTGTAATTTCTGAGTAACATTTATAGTTCATTTTATTATAAACAATCTACATATGTTTTTTGGCAAGCGTGTGGTGTTGCATATTTGTCTGACTATTCTTTGATTATATTTATTTGTATACAGTAGACTTGTAATTTATCATAAATGATCTGTGAACAAATATATATATAATTTGAAATGTTGGTGGTGCTTTGGAAAAATTTAATAAACAGCTTGAAAACTTGCTTTTCTTTGAATTGTTTAAACCTGAAATAAAGAAAACCCTTTTTTTACCTGGAGAAATATCAGTCTGAAGGTTCATTGGAACACTAGTGGACTTGTACATTTTCTGTTTGTCAGATGATACAATTAATGTCTTTGGCCGGGAACCAGACATTCTTCTACTGAAACTGGACCAGCTAGTTGTCATGGAAGGTTTGTTAGTGGTATTAGTGGTGACAATGGAAGAATTAGAAGCAGGTATAGCTAGAATATAATTAGCATTAGCATAGTGTGGCATTAACTACTACTAGCTATATAAAGTAAAATCTAAATTGTTGCTGAACCTCTCATACTTATATAATAACAAGAATGTGTCCAAAATACATGGATGCCCCACTCGCACTATCATTTTCCATGTTCAATGGACCTTGAAATTGGGTAAAAAAATCTAAAATTAGAAAGATCATACCATAGGGAACATGTGTACTAAGTTTCAAGTTGATTGGACTTCAACTTCATCAAAAACTACCTTGACCAAAAACTTTAACCTGAAACTCCCACTTTCTTTTTCTATGTTCAGTGGACCGTGACATTGGGGTAAAAAGTCTAATTTGGCTTTAAAATTAGAAAGATCATATCATAAGCAACAAGTGAACTAAGTTTCAAGTTGGTTGGACTTCAGCTTCATCAAAAACTACCTTGACCAAAAGTTTT
The DNA here is from genome assembly GCF_963676685.1 of Mytilus edulis. Classification (NCBI taxonomy): domain Eukaryota; kingdom Metazoa; phylum Mollusca; class Bivalvia; order Mytilida; family Mytilidae; genus Mytilus; species Mytilus edulis. The sequence continues at coordinate 19,477,197 of NC_092345.1, forward strand.
AACCTGAAGCGCGACAGACGGACGGACGCACAGACAAACGAACGAACAGACAGACAAACAGACCAGAAAACATAATGCCCCTCTACTATCGTAGGTGGGGCATAAAAACAATTTGATCTATTTTTTCCTAAGTACTGTTATCCTGACACCATGAAAAGTGGAAGGTTTCTACATTGTGAGCATTCATCCAATATGCTAATTACTGTAAACCAAATTATTTTTTGCAGATACATCAATTGGCTTTAGTCCTTTTTAGATTACTGTTTAATTTTGCAATTTATAAATTAACTTGATGCATGTATTTGAATAAGATAAGATCCAAGTTTTACAAGTTTTCATAATTTATATTCTCATTATTTTTCTATCTGCCAAAGTTGCGATAATTAGTTAGTTTACAATACCTATTCATATGGTTTAAAAAAAAAAAAAGAAGAGTAGATCTACATATGTATGTAAAAGTTTTCTATTTTCATTGTCTCAAAACATTAGAAATCTTCTAAGATAGAAACATTATATTCATTGCTGGAAATATAATGGAAGATCAATATAAGATTTGAAACAGCTAACATGTACTATTTTGCTAAAAATAGAATTTATCTTTATAGGCAACGCCAATAAGATAGGTTAATGTCATCATCTAAATTCTCATTTTTTCAATGTTTATTTTTTTTTAGTGAATTTGATTGAATATAATAACTTACAGAAGTAGCTAATTATTAGCTCATTTATGTGAATATTCAATATTGGTCCCCTGTATTTACTGATTCTTTCATTCAATCTGGTTCCCAGTTTTTTAAAGAGCCATATGCAAGTGATATCTGATATATCTGCGGTGTATTTCTATAAGCTGATATATAAATTGGTTAGGTCTATACAATATAACCAAGTGTTACATACGTTTGTTCCTGACTGATGGAGACTTTACTATATTCACATTTTGGTATGTATAGTTTGGTGGTCTTGGATGACTCTAAAAAATAAAATATGTACCTACTTATTATACAAGAAATGTAAATACATATTCTGAGCTATTTATTGAAGCAGCTGATTAATACACATTTAAAAATGCTAGTCCCACCTATCTTCAACAAAATTAACAAAAGCTTAAGTTATATAATTAAAACTTGATTTCAGTCATCTACCCCATACTTTATTTGTGAAATCAAGATCGACATTAGTTGAGAGTTGAGCTATTTACCGGATTTGTAATCACATAAGCAACACGACGGGTGCCACATGTGGAGCAGGATCTGCTTACCCTTCCGGAGCACCTGAGATCACCCCTAGTTTTTGGTGGGGTTCGTGTTGTTTATTCTTTAGTTTTCTATGTTGTGTCGTGTGTACTATTGTTTTTCTGTTTGTCTTTTTTATTTTTAGCCATGGCGTTGTCAGTTTGTTTTAGATTTATGAGTTTGACCGTCCCTTTGGTATCTTTCGTCCCTCTTTTAAAACATTGCCTATTTATGAGAAATATGCTGTTGTGTTCTTACCAGTTAATAAATATATTGGTGAAAAGTCAATCTACAGCAAGCAAAATAGGATGGAAATAGATTTTCATTGACAATGAGAGAAGCAGAATTATAAAACTTATCTGTTCGTATAATTTTTAATCTATATAAATTTTTCAAATATTTTCATTCCATTTAATTCTTTGATAAGCAAATAACTTTTGATATCGATATCTATCTTAATTAAGATTTAGTTAAAACACCTATATATCACTTTAAACTTATAAATGCTATGCATGGGCATCCCTCCATTTTGTTAGGTAGAGAACCAGTCTATGTTGGGCAAAGGGAAACAATCAGTGTTAAAAGTGTGTAATAAGGGAATCAAATTGTTAATTGGCAAACTGACTATTTCTATATTACAGTACTTTCATACATTTGGGTCTCTCAGATATCTAGCTTTTTCTATCAAGTAGTGGACATCACCAACAGGAGGATACCTCATCAGACAATTGAGGCATTGAGGGTAATCACTGGCAAGCACTGAAACATAGAAAGATTGTTGTCAAGAAAATAAGGGATTGTGGGTAATCACTGGCAAGCACTGAAACATAAGAAGACTGTTGTCAAGAAAATAAGGCATTGTGGGTAATCACTGGCAAGTACTGAAACATAAGAAGATTGTTGTAAAGAAAATCAGCATTCTCGGTAATCACAGATGGCAATAAATAAAGTGATTCTTGCCACAAAAATTAATTTTCATCTTATTATTCTTTTATAATACGTTTTCTAAGTTCACATATAGTGTATCTTAACTATGATTCATATATAATTTTCTAGTTTCCATTGTGTTAAACTAAGAGTAAATTTCTCAAATGAAAATTTTTGCACAGAATTTTATATTTCAGAAAAACTCTTTTCTTTATGATTTGGTCAATTATTCTATATACTGTTCTGTACGTAAACCCCATCCAGACCCTCATTAATAAATTGATATCATTGCTACTCATAACATCTGTATAATCTTACACAAATCTCTTATGTACAGTAACATGGCAACAAAAATGAAGTCGACCAGATCAAAACCAATACCATCAGCAAACAAAGCATCCCATAATACCAACAAGTCCTGCATTGGAAACTCTCGTCCAAATAACAACCGAATCCAGCGACTAATAAAAAGAGAAAACAAAAACACAAAATGAATAACAGTGAATAATCAGGCCTTGTTTAAATTATTACAGGGAAAATATTTTTAAAATATGTCTTTAAATCAATTTTCAAATTTTACCCCACCACATTTTATATGTGTTTATCCCAAGTCAGGAGCCTGTAATTTCGAGGGTTGTTGTAGTATGCTATCTAGTCATTATCATGTTTGTTTTTCCTTTAGTATTGTCCTGAACATAAATCGGGCTATTTTTTTTGTCTTGTGTGAATTGTTTTACATTTTGTCATTTAGGGATCTTTTAAAGGTTACTATACAGTATAGGTTTTGGATCATTGTTGATCATTGAGTATGGTGACTTATAGTTGTTAATATCTTTGTCACTCTAGCAGAGAGTTGCCTCATTGGTAATCATACCACATCTTCTTGTTTATAAATCGATACAATTGGAACAATTTTACTTACATGCCATATATCTGTGGAGGTATTTCTAGTCTGTCAAGATGCATGTGTAACTCTACATCAAATTTCTTCAGGATATAGTCCTGTATCCGGGTTAGTTTACTAACTATTGCATTAGATGGGTTTAAATCCTGGGGTCTGGCAAATGGTGTAGTGGTCATTCTCTCCTTTCCCTGTATATATATCGACATAAAGTATAATGACAAGTCTACAACTACTATAAATTGTGCACTAAAATTATCATACAGATGGAGAAATTGACGAAATAAAGTGTATCTGAATACCTTCCATAAGTTTTCATGATTCAGAACATCAGAAACTGGGATATATATAAACAAAGTGCCTCTAAATACGTCATGCATCTTATGACACTATCTTTTTTTGCAAAGTTTTAGTATGGAGTAGGTGTGAAATCGTACTATATCTACAACTAACTAAACAATAACTTAGGACAGGTGCCACATGTGGACCAGGATCTTCTTATCTTTCAGGAGCACCAAAGACCACCTCTAGTTTATGTCGATCAGTCTTAAGTTTTTCTATGTTTGTTTTTGATACTGTTGTTTGTTTTTTGTCATGGCATTGTCAGTTCATTTTAGACTTATGTGTTTGATTTTCCATAAAGTATAATTTGCTTCTCTTTAAAAACTGTATAGACATAGCTCTGTTAACTTACCCTACACTGCGGTGGATCTTTAGACACATACCAAGGTTCTACAGTTTCCATTATTTGTGACAACATAGCACTGAAAAAAAATTCCATGAAGATCAATTTATAATGTATTATATGTACATTGTTTCCCAAATAATTACACTAAATGTATGTTTCATTATAATACGTTATTCTGATTGGATACACTGCAATCTCGCCTTATTCCTTATTAATCAACTTCATTACACAATTCAATTTATCATTCATGATGACACGAGGTCCCACAATAAAGTGCACAAGTAAATTAAATGAAAACTTCATAAAAATCGTGTTTTCATGATCCTAGCTAAAAAATGTAATTATAAGTATTGAATGCTTCTTTTTGTAACTTCATAGGGTTGTAAAAAGCGTTGACCGTGAGCACATTTTTAGAATGAAGCGATACTGCGCTTCATACAAAATGTACTTCGGTCAACACATTTACACACCAAAGAAGTTACAAAAAGAAGTATTCAATTCTTAAATAATTCAAAATGTGAATATTTCATTGTAGAAAAAAACCCACTACAATTCTGGATAGTGAAAAAAGGTTGAATCTGATTGATTGGTTGTTGGTGTTTAACACCATTCTCAGCACTTTAAGCTATATCCTGGGGTCAGTTTTATTTATGGAGGAAGCCTGAGTGCCAGGAGTGAATAACAACCTTCAGCAGAAAAATTTCTTGACTTTCTTTTGACTATTACTCGTCTTTTTGTCTTTTTTTTTACCCTGTTTTTCTTGGAGTTATGGTTTTTGCCCCCCTTTCCCATTGTCACCTTTTCCCCTTTTTTACTTACTATGCATCATGTTCCAGATAGGATGGATTCATTACTTCCTTTATTATATCCCTGAAAACAAAACTAAACATTGTCAATATTGTTTAATACTTCTAAAACTTTTATATTTATGTTGTTTCAGAAGGAAAATTCATGTTTAGTCATAAAAAGTTTAGAACTTATGTTTTATTCAATATGTTGTATTTTAATACCATTTTGAAAATAACTTATTTCTTTTGTAAGCTTATATTTGATCATTTATAACTGAATGCCTTCTTGAAAAAACCCAACCTGGTAGACACATAACTGTCAATATAAAAGAACTATGTTACTGTGTGCCAGTAGAAAGCCTTTCACAAAAATGTAAAACAAAAAATTAATACCGGTATCTAATTAAGCCGGGAACTTTTGCAGTGCTCAGATGCTGTACAAATACACTCAATTATATAGCAAGAGTCACTAGAATATTAATCTATTCATGCAATGAATACTAATGATGCTTGGTGGTTAAGTTTTTAGACAGATATGAATATGGAAGTCATCATTTTGCAAAATTGATTGGCAGGCAATTGAACAAGATACTTGAGAGTGTAGAAATAGCGATATCTTTGAAGCAATTTCAACTTGTTGCCATATCTTTCCTAGCCACATCGTTCACTTGTACTCCTTCCTATATTTGAATTGAGGCTTTTAGTTTGCCCAAATATTTGTACAGATTTAACAGTTACAATATGTGATTTTAAAATTGTCGGAACATATTAAAGGTGTTCAGAAATTATAGTTTCAAAAACTTTATTTTCATCAAACCCCCGCCCCCCTTTTTCCCCCCAAAAAAGGACCTTGATGCCCTTACTTCTTTGTAATTTTTTTTAGTTTTGAGTTTCCACATGGAGATTGCGAGTACAATAATATGATTATTCAATTGAAAAATATTACTGTATATGGGATCTAAAAAGGTTATGTTGCTTTTTTCATGTAGATCCTACACTTTAATTTACCCCCAATCTCCTCCACCTCTCTGCAGTTATTTTTGCATTGCATTTTTTCTATAAAATAACTATTACTGGTAGTCTGGTACACAAACTACATGAAGTTTATTGGTGACAGATTTTTCACCAAATTGGTTCCTATACAACTATTTCGTGCTTTTAGGAAAGATTTAGGAAAAGCAAAGTGTTTTTTATAATTGTTAAATAGTTCTCTTTCAAAAGCAAAATGAGTTTGATCCTTAAATGATTATATTAGCATGCAGTTTCATGTATACCCAGAGTTTTATAAAGTTAATTAGATGTATGTGTAGCGAATGTATTCTTAAATTATTGCTGTAAGAGGTTTTTAATAATAGTAATTTAATACTTCTGTCATATACACAAAACTGATAAAATTTTCCACATGCATTTTCTATTGTTTTATCCTATGTTTAATTTTAACAATAGGTCACAGATGATCAGAAAGCAGAGAAATTTGAGTTAAAGTTGAAGAGAAAAACCTTCACCAGAAGTAATAGAGGTATGATTTAAAAAAGCAATATAAACTGTCACCTGTGGTAGGTAGGAATCAAACTGAAAATGTAAATTGTGTTAAAATTCTAGTAACAAATACATCTATAGGATTTATCTATATTGTTCTAAAATTGAGAATGGAAATGGGGAATGTGTCAATGAGACAACAACCCGACCAAAGAGCAGATAGCAGCCGTTCTACTTTGCTTTTCCTTATTTTTCAGATCCATGAAATTTATAAAGTGCTTCATAATGTCAAACATAAGATACTGGTAGTTAAGTTTTCAGCTGTTTTCAAAACAAATCTTGGCTATCCAAGTACAATTTCAAGATATAAACCAGGTGCTCCACAGGGCACAGCTTTATACGACCGCAGATGTCGAACCTTGATCAGTTGGGGCAAGTATGCAGCTCGATACAGCTCGTAATTTGGATTGTGGTCAAATTTTTGACATTATATGGGTTTCTTTCACAAAACAAATGTCAAGATCTTACAAATCTGTTGCACAATACTGTGCGATTAAAGATTTCTTCTTCATTCTTTTAAAAAATTTGAAATTTGAGAAATTTGGAAAAATAATTTAAAAACTACTTCACCCCCCTTTTTTGCAATTAGTCCAAAACCTGAAATTTCTTTATACATAATTTACAAGTAGTGTAAGGGAGGTAAATCTGAACATACCCAACATTGTCTGTTAAATGTTTTTGAGTTACCTCCCTTGCACTGCTTTTTAATTGTCTTAATTGTCCATTGACCAGAAAAGCCTATAGGTTTTTACCTGTTTTTTGCCCCTAATTCCAAAAATTTTGAGCCATAACCCCCCAAAGTCAATATTAACTATCCCTTCATGGTAAGTAAACATGTGGTATAATTTCAGAGAGATTCATACATAAAAACACAAGTTATTGTTTGAAAACTACAAAAATGCTTACTTTGGGGCCCTTTTTTGGCCCCTAATTCCTAAATTTTTTGGACCATAACCCTCAAAATCAATCCCAACCTTTCTATGGTGGTATTGAACCTTCTGTTTAAAATTTATAAAGATCCATCCACTAAAACTAAAGTTATTGTCCAGAAACTAAATGTGTCTTCGGACGACAACTACATGATAGCATTATACGATGCAAAAAATTGTTTGCGGTCGTTTAAAAACCCATTCATTGGAAAAGTCTCTGCATTCAAAGATTGGAAGGGGGGTGAGATCCTTTTCTATGTAGTTACTTATCTACTTCTATTTTAGAAGTATAAAATATACATTCATCAATTACTGCTTTTATGCCATAAGTCTGATTTTGCAATTGTATGATATTTACACAAATTTCACACCTATAATGATGAATATCTCAAAAACTAGTTTATGATGCAATTATTTTTTTTAAATAGATATAATAGAAATTTATTTTGCAATTTAAACCTATATTTCTACAGAAAAACCAATGGCTTGATTTTGGAAGAATGAAAGATTGAACAATTTTTTACTTGCAATCTATACAAAATGAGCTTTTCTTTTGAGACTTTCACTCAAGTATATTTTCAGAAACTGTATAATGAATCATTTTTTTTGGTTACTTTATTTTTCAAGTTCCACATGTAGCATTTTTCAAAATTTTACAAAAATATATGACTGGTTATTACTGGTTCGTGATCATAATATAGAATGCTGTATTCAAATAAGTGTTTGATATATATTTTTGGAGAAAAGCAATAAGCCAAACAGGTAAAAAGGAATTGATATATAACATTTGGAAAGGTGCAATTCTATATATAAATAAAAGTCCTAGATAAAGGTAAAATTGAGAAAAAATAATAATATACCAGAATACTGGTAGTTCTTCATTTCTGTAAGATATTTTTAAAATTTTATCACACATATACTTCATTATTATTCAATAATTTTCCTACACAAAAAGAATTTTAATTCATTTAATTTTTATATATAAGTGTGGACACTCACTTTTAGTGTTGATATGTTTGACAGTATTTTCTCCCCTGAATTTAAGCATTGGTTGTGCCCCATCAGATGTTTTCTGTTCCATTTCTATGTTTACCTTATAAAGCCCTATATTAAACTGTAACAGCCATCTTAGATTTTCATTTTATATCTATAATACTAAAATAACGAGGTCCAATTTGTCAGCCGTCATCACGTAAAAACGACGAATCAAAGAATTCAACTTTATATATAACTAATATAGTACAAAGGTGTAGATTAAAAATTACACCACTCCAGGCCCTTTTGTTTTCCACGTAATTAATATTGCCAATAATTAAGAAGTTTTGGGTCGAGTCCGATACCGATACCAATAGTATATTCACCTGTTACCTTATCTGTACGTTCCGCATATCAGGCGCACCACCAAACGGTGTATTCAGGATTAATATGCTATATACACGGGTCATAATCACAGGGTTGACACTACTAAATTGTCAAATTGTTACCTATTGTAGTATTTTAATCAGTAAGACTTTCTAAGATAACAACACGAATACTAAAAATCTGTGACTAAAAAATAAGGCGTATAGGTACAGTTTTCAATTTGTTAGTGGGCATGGCGTAAAACAGCGAATCAAAGAATTCAACTTTATTTATAACTAATAAAGGACAATGCTGTTGATTAAAAAATATTCCATTCCAGGAACTTTTGCTTTCTAAATAATTAATATTACCAATAATTGATAAGTTCCAGTTCGACAGGTTCAAACAGAAAGACTTTGATAGCAGAGAAAACTTTGTATCTTATAATCGGCATGACTTTATCAGCTGACCATTCTAATACTAAAATAAGGCTTGCGCATAGTTATATACTTTAATTCAGTCAGGGACCCGCGATATCACAGGTGTGTTCTAGTTCAATATAAGATTATCACTTCACTATTATAACAGATACCACACATAGCAGGCCACAAACTGTATAGCTATACCTACCCCAAAGATTCTACTTCTGAAGCATGTAGGAAAGCTTGGTGGTCACAATGTAGAACAAACACGAGAGGAGCAAGTAGTTCATGCATGCCCTACAATACATTGAGATTCATGATACTACAATATATACATCTATCAATTTTATTTTCAATAAACATTATGTGCTTATCAAAGAAGCTTAACCATTCAGAATGCCAATGAAATGAGACATTTTTATGAATAACAGTTTGAATTATTTCTTAAAGCAGATCAACTAAGGAAAAATATCAGTTAATTTCTATAGAAAGGATCTTGATTTTTTAACATTTCTAAAGGAGGTGCAGTGTCAGTAAAATTTTCCGCCCTTCATGTCCCAATGATTGACTTCTTATTTTTTACACTTAATATTGCATCAGATAATCAGCATTATATAAGGGATAAGTAAAATATTTCAAAATATTAATTAGAAAACATATGACCATGAGATGCTTGCATACTAAATCTATCTATAAAACAGGTAATATTAGTATGCACATTATATATAGGTTCATTCTTTCTTTATCTCATGTATACATATGTACATCCTACAATTATTCCCTTATTTGACCAAAACACAAAGATCTTTTTGCTTGAATTTTAAGATAAGCTGTGCCAATGGTATTTTAGCATTAATTTGTTTTCTTTTATGCTACTTCAGTTTCTGTCTGATAATGTTATATTTTCAAACATTTTAAAACTTTAGGTGACTCTCAAAAAGTCCCTGTAACTTATTAGCACATGTCATTCAAAAAAATAAATCATTCTTTCCTTGACCTTGAATCTTGACCTAAATATAAATTATTTTGTAGTCTAATTTCAACTCTTTGAGTTAAAATAACTTTTTCTTTGTGTACACTGCTTTAAAAGTGGCATTTTTTTTTTAAATATTATTCTCCTAATATTAGTTATGATTACTAATTCTATATTTTGCATTCATTCCTGCATATATCTGTAGTTAAATACTAAGTTAGTATTACATTAACTTTAACAGTAGTTTTTTTGCCACATGCCTGTTATAGCAAGCCATGATTTATTATAGATACATACACCGTTTCACCACACAAAGTACCTGTTTATAAGAAATAGTTGACCTAGTTTTACAGAGGATAAAAAGAAGGTCTATCATTCGTTCTTGTATTTCTTCAGACTGAAAAAACTGGACTTCAGGAAAACTAGAAATAAACACATATACAGATTACAGTGACAACATGCAGAACACATAAACAAATAAAAAAATACCCATAGGTATCTAACAGAAAAACACAGAATACATGTCACATCAAACAGATAGATATTGAAATATTATAACTGCACTTTTCACATATTTTAAAATTTCAAATTTTAAAATCTAATCCAGAAAATAGTTACTTCCCTTAGTAATAAGCTTCTTTGCAAACATTTGCTCAATGAAAAGTACAGATATAACAGAAGAAGTTTTGCCAAGTGTTTTTTGCTGTCTTTAAAATTATATCAGCTAAGTAATTTTGAATATTTGATTCAGGCAAATATGAAAAAAAAATAATAAGTTTAAGAATTTCTGTCTTGGCAAAACTATAGATATGACCTCCACCACACTAAGAAACTGTAAAACAACATTTAAAACAGTCATATAGGTCTTCTATAGGTCTTCTAATGTGCTACTCAAAGATTGATTTAAAAAATAATGTCAAAATATAAAGAGCCTCATAAGACACAAAGAAGTTATTGTTGCTCTAAGCAAGTCATTAAAATAATTTGAAAGATTTAGCAATATACAAACAAGTAACTGAGTGAAAGTTTCATATATTGTCTAAGGTTTGAAAAAGGGAGCTAAGTCTTATACTCTTCTAGATTCAGAGAACCATTAATACAAATATAACAGTGTATCAAATGTTAATGTCCTTAAAAAAATTACAATAAAACAATATCATGTTTGACTACATTTGATGAAGGTTCAAATTCCATCTCATGGCTAATGACCTGTATTGAATATAATAAAAGAAAGGAAAGTGAAATTATTCAGCAGACAACTTCAATTGAGGAAGGCTAAAGATTGAACACTGAAAATCATTTAAAAAAAGATATATGATGTTGCAATACATGTACACATAACTAAATACATTCATATAATTTCAAATTGTTTTCCACTGTTTCATGTCAAAATAAAAAAGGAAGTTTACACAAAGTTATTTACATTATATTATTTCTTTGAAATTGATACTTAAAGGTTTTTTGTGTTAATAAAAAAGTTCTCATGAAAATCTATTATTGTAGATTCATTAATTGTCATGGAAACCAATTTTCGCAGATTGAGAAAACTTTGTATTTTTCGTGGACTTTTGATTTTGTGATTTTACTAAGGCCTGCATATAATCCTATAGAAAATTTGTACTTCGTTGACCATTTGAATTCATGGTTAACCTATTATCACGAAATCAACAAAAATTGGTATCCCACGAATAATAATAATGAATCCACAGTTCCTTTTTCAGGTATTTCAATTTTGTGAAACAATGTGCCATTATCTTGTGGAAAACAACTTTAACCTTTAACACAAAGAAATCGTACAAGCTATATTACATTCTGAAATTAAGAAAAGAAAAAAATAATTCAAACAACAAATTGCTTTCCTTTCAAATGTTTTTCACTTATTAGATATATCCTAGAATGGAAAGAAGAGCAACTTGAGAAAATTATTCTGAAAAGAGACTTAAAAATATCACTGTTGAAAATAATGGTCAAACCTGTCGGTATGAAATTTCAGGGTTTATCTTTGCAAAGATAAACAATACATCCACCATCAAATTTCTCAATGCATTTGACTGGAAAAATTCTATTCTAGGATAACTGGAATGTTATGCATTAAAAAATAAAAAAAGGTCTAAAAAGAATTGTTCATTAGATATATAGCATAATAAACTTTTATGATTGAAGAATCTTTCATAAAAATTATAACTTCTATGCCATCTACCCCCAGATGGTAGTAAACACAGGTCCCTTTTTGACTGAATAAGTCAGATGATTTTGAAAAGAATAGTTTTAAAGTCATGAACAATGTGTATCATGTGTAAAAGTAACACAAACATAGCTAAAAATTTGGTCTAAATTTCGAATTTGACCCCCAAGTGTAAGGAATATATGTATAGATTATCGGGTTTTCTACACATTGATATCGTAAAATATAAGCCCCAAGCCACAATGTGAACCCTGTTGGCAAGTGAGTGCAACAAACTTCACATTGTGTTGATCGGCTGATAATTAACAATATTTTTACTAAGAAAACCTGATTTTTAGTTTATCGCTCTATTAGTGATCTTTTTCCACCTTTCTAAGACAGTTTTTGCGCTTGAAGAAAGCAAGTTTGATAACATCTTCTCACACATTGTGTTGTCGCTGATAACTTCTCCACAGACATTGTGACGTCGCTAATAATGCCCGATCTTGTCTCAAAGCCATGATTTCAGAATTAAGGAGCAACTGAGCAGAGTGATTTAATTGAAGGGAAGGACGATAAACTGTATCATCTAACTATAATCAATATCACAATTGTTTTTTTCCAAGTAAATCCTATAACAGGGTAATATTTTAACTTAGTTTTCTTTTATTTCAGAATTATAAATAATGAACATCATATGGCTATTTCATAATTACATGGAAACCAACAGTAACACCTATAGTATACAATCCCAGACTTTGATAATGTTGAAAAATGCCATATAATATACCCTTAATGTAGATATTTATTGTGAGATGATACAAAACAGATTAAGGTATTGAAAAAGACTTTGCAAGTGTGACTGAAACCATTGATGTGACATCAAACAGATTAAGAATTTGCATTCACAACTAATATTGATATCATCATGGATGACTGATACAATACAAATGTCATTACTGTATTACACTAAGGTACAATAAACTTTTATTTACTACTTACGTTCTAATTACATCCTGTTTAATAGTGAGCCTCAGTTCATTATCCTGGAAAAATCTATTCCATGGACTCTGTAAAACATAAATATTATCATCTCATATAAAATTACATTAGAATATAAAATTGAGAATGGAAATAGGGAATAAGTCAAAGAGACAACAACCTGACCAAAGGGTAGATAACAGTTGAAGTCAACCAATGGGTCTTCAACACAGCGATAAAATCCCACAACCAGAGGTTGGCTTCAGCTGGCCACTAGAAAAAAAATGTTTACTAGTTCAGTGAGATACAATGTATAAGGGTGTAAAAGTTAATACTCTTATATATCTATGAAAGATTTATAACACTGTATATCTCCTATGAAATCATGTTAATCTACTGGACATTAAGCAATTTTGTGTCATTTTCTTTTCAAATTAGGAGTTTACATATTCTACTACTACTATCATATTAAGGATCTATTTAGACAACATCTTGCCAAATGAAGTTGCTGATTCTCATTAGATTTTGACCATCTGTAGAGCTATCTCTGATGTTGATATGGTAAGAATGACAAAAAGACATTATGCCAGAATGGTCAATGTGTTATTACTATTTCATCTAAGGATTCCATTTAAAAAAGATCTATTTAATGTAAGGCATTCTAGAATGGTAGATCTTCTTTTCTTAGTCCAAACTAGCCAAGTTAATGTTGTAACCATTCCAGAATGGTCAAATGCCAGGTTGTAGTGGTATGTATCAATTGAACTTGTGTGAAAAGCAAAATTTAAAAAAAAGTTTGCTTAAAGTACCTTGACATTGGACAATACACACAATTTGTGTTGGTTTAAATATCAAAATCCCTGTAAAAATTAAAATTAAAAATCTATGTTCATTCTAGAAACTCTTATTTTTGATAATTTACTGTTTTTAGTGTCTGAATCTGTCTTACCTCATCTGCCTGTGATAGTGGATTGTTGACACATAGATCTATATGGTCTACAGCCTTCCTAGGATTCACTATTAACTACAAAATATTTTGGAAAATAATTCAAATGAAAAGTACTATTCTAAAATAATCAATACTGTGGATTCATTTATTTTCGTTGGAACCAATTTCTGTGGAATGAGAAAAAAAATATTTAAAATATATATTTTTGCGGTTTTATAATATTAAAGTCTTTATACAACCTTATGAAAAATGAAAATATGCTTAAATGTTTAAATGTTTGTATTGATTTTATATTTTGTGGTGGTAATTATTTGACAAATCATGGACAATCTTTTGTTAAGACTTTTTGTCTCCCATAGTTTTTAATTTGTTGATTTCCCCCACATCTGTTCCTTAAATATTGTATATAGCATGATCAGCATGAAGCATTACATTCAACATTTAAGAATCTAAAGGACTATGGGTAATTTTGAACGGTGAATTAGCTCAAATAGATGCTAGGGGCCACCTTAGAGTTGTAGTGGGATGTGAGCTTTTGTTTTATGTAAAGAGCCTCAATTAACTCGCAGATGAAAACCAGCAATCAATAAGTTTTCCTTCACTTTTAGTTTTCTAATAATCTAAAGAGATATGGCTGGTTGCAGTAAAATATATCTGTATTTGAACATTATTCCAAATTAATCAAAAATTAAAGAAACTAGCAATCAAGACTTTTGCATAAACTGTAACTGGAGAGCATGTTATTTTATTAGAAAATCACATTGTCTTCTCTGATTCCTCCGTGTTACGAGTCAGCTTTATAACTTACTGAGCTAAGGAAGTACTTTGATAGCTTATCCGTGTATGGCTGACTAAGTATCTGCTCTTCAAGGGAAGCAATTCTGACACACAAATAATACAAAATTGCATTCCATATTGAAATTACATTTACAATAAGTGATTCTTACACTGTTTTTGAGATCATCAAACTTATTCCTCCATTCCCTAGTCTTAGATACCCATAAGTTAACATCATCAGGCAGTACCTCTAGGAAAACCTGAAAACATATATCAAAAGTAAGAAGCATTCGCACACTGACTCTCCATCGTTCAATTCTTAATATCGTCTCCGAAGAGACGATAACTAATATTTTAAGTATATGAATACAGGTATTTGATGTCTTTATTCAATTTTTTGCATCTTTTGTCTAGGTAATAGGTTTTGTTAAAGGGAGTACAACAGGGGTCTCATCCCTTATTTCAGAGAAAATAAATGCCAATATATTCCCCAGAAAATAATATGTCCTTTCCAGAATCATGTTAATATCTAATCCTAAATTCCAGCTATTTAAACTGGCCCTTCTCAAATTCCTGTGAATTAAACAACTCAATCCTGAATTCCCCAAAAGAGTTCCTACCTCCCCTCTTTGGTTAATGTAAAAAAAAAATTACAAGTATACAAATATTTTATCAAGAGGATATTTTTGTTGGCAAGTCATTTCATTACCAAGAGCAGAAATATTAACTTTGTAAGTAGAAAATGAAACTATGTTGTTTTTTTTAAAAATATAGAAATACTTTCAAGTGTTTGTATGTTTAGTTTCTTATTCTTATGTTTCTTTTCCATACTACTTATTTTAAAATTGGTTATACCCGGGACTTTCTATACTAACTTAATAGTGTAGACTGTCCCTGGATATAATATTCAAAATTTCATTCATGAATATCACCAGTTCAAAGTAGTTGTCAAAAAAATGCTTGCAAAAAAAAAGCAAAAATCAATAGCAAGTTATTATCTATCTTATGTTTATAAATAAAAGTGGAAGCATTTATAATAAATTATAAACATGTAGACATCTAAACATTTTTGTCCCTTCAAAATGACCTACCTTCCAGCTTACACTGCGAAATCTGCTGCTTCTCAAATATCCATGCATTGCATAATGTTTTAACAACCTCCTGTAATTTGGTTTTGCGTATAACTTCTCCCATTCTGTGCTATAAAAAAACATTATATTGATTTATCAGTGAAATTAATGCATAAAAATTATATTTCTTCCTTTAGATATATTCAAAAATGTAGTTGGTAATTCTGCATTTATCAAGATTTACCGAAAACCAATGATCAAATTGCTGAAAGACCCCACTCCAAAATTATTCAAACATATCCCTTTGCAAACATCAGAATATCTTGGTGTAAATCAGAAATCTCAAATCAGACTAACCCCCTCATGAGTGTATCTCATACATCAAAACTATTCACTAAATGAATGCTTCTCTCAAATATTGCTATAATTTTGCTCTGTCTAGCAATAAAATGTAGTGCAATAGAATAACACCAATCCTTGATGAATATTTAAAATCTTTCTTTACCAATGAAACTGAAAATTTAATAAAATATTATAAGCATTAACTACCTGTATGGATTTTAATAACTAGCACCAATTAGTTAAATATCAGAAAATAATTACCTGCATGCATCTGTATAACTAGCACCAATTGGTTGAATATCAGTTAATAATAACTACCTGTAGGCATTTGTATAACTAGCACCAATTGGTTGAATATCAGGTAATAATAAATACCTGTATGCGTTTGTATAACTAGCACAAATTTGTTTAATATCAGGAAATTCTCAACCAAACCTTCAAGTGCTGAGTAGCCAGTCAAGGTTGTTAAAAACTTCCATTTGTGTATCAGGAAATAATAACTACCTGTATGCATTTGTATAACTAGCACCAATTGGTTTAATATCCGGTATTTCCCATGAGTCAGAGTTGACGCTGTCTTTACTGCTGTGTCTTGTCAAGTTGTTATTGTCCTCTGTCATCTCAGGAGCTGAAGATTCTCCTGTGAAAAAAAATATAAAGTTGCAACTGCAATAATAGTCAGGAGAACTTGCTTGTTTAAGCTTTCATTAAATGGTTAGATAGTTCAATGAATTAATTAAGTTTAATTGATTATCTCCCTTTTATCAATATACTTGGTACCTTTTAGTATTCTAATAATATTTAATCAGTTTTCAAGTATGGTATGTAATTTTATGAAAGTTTAAGGTTATTTTTTGGATCTCCAATTTATACTTTATATATGTAAAATAGTGTCTCAATATTTAAAATACATATTATGGTATAAGAATAATAGGAGTTGAGATCAATTGATTAAGAGACTCATACCATAAAGATTTTTTCCAAAAACAACTGATCTTCAAAAGGACTTGATATAGGTACCAGATAGTGGTTTAAACTGTATAGAATTAACATTTACTAACGAAATTGGTAGCCAATGAATAATCATGAATCCACAGTAAGACATATAAATGTATTACCGTTGAGGTATGGGCTTTGCTCATTGTTGAAGGCCATATGGTAATTTATAGTTGTTAATTTCTGTGTCATTTGGTCTCTTGTGGAGAGTTATCTCACTGGCAATCATACCACTTCTTCTTTTTTATAATTACCGTTCTCAGCATTGCCACTAAATCCATCAATGGTACTTATAATGTCCTCCTTAGATGGTCTTGGTTTGGACAAGGTAGAATTCTCCAGTTTGGATTTCAAACTAGCTGAACGTATCCTGCTAATCATTGTTGTAAGTCATTGTCTAAAAAAAAATACATCACATTATTATACATTTATCAATATAAAAGTGTTAAAAATTCACTCTATAATATGATACACTTTTGTTCTTTTCCTAGATTCAGAAAACTTTAATGTTTAATAACATAAACTGTTGAAAAACAAGGGAGGAAATAAATAAAATAACACTGCACTCTATTTCCAATTCACACTAATATGTTAAATCTCACCTTGACTAATCAATTTTTATAACTTGCACATGATTGCTATAAACCTCATGACAAGAACTTAACTATATTGATTCCACTGTTATCTTTCTATTAATGGGACTTTATCCCTACTAATGATTGCTGATGGTCAGGATCTGAATACTAATTTATTGGTTTTCAAATAAACATTAATGAAATTTTAATTTGTGAGCAATATATTCAATCTCCTCAATTGAAAAGTTCTAAGAAGTTTTGTATGAAAAATCCTCTCTGGGTAAATAAACAAAGGAGTAATATATATAAATATTGACTTCATTTTCATTTTTGTACATAAATTAGGCCATTAGTTTTCTTGATTGAATTGTTGTTCATTGTCATTTCGAGCTTTTTATAGCTGACTATGCGGTATGGGCTTTGCTAATTGTTGAAGGCCGTATGGTGACCTATAGTTGTTAATTTTTGTGTCATTTTGGTCTCTTGTGGAGAGTTGTCTGATTGGCAATCATACCACATCTTCTTTTTTATATTAAGGAGTTCAATATGTCTGATATAGAAAATTCGACCATTCAAAACACAGCTATATGAAGTCATTGCAAATACTACTCAATATAATTATGGTTGATGCCTACAATGTATCTCTTAAAAAAACCAAATATATAT
Organism: Mytilus edulis; assembly: GCF_963676685.1. Lineage (NCBI taxonomy): Eukaryota > Metazoa > Mollusca > Bivalvia > Mytilida > Mytilidae > Mytilus > Mytilus edulis. Next base: position 19,495,457 of record NC_092345.1, read on the forward strand.
TATAATAATAATGTTAATCTTACAGTATTTTCATATAACTTAATAAGTTAAATGAACTTGTTAATTTAAATATGTCATTACATATTGAATAAAAATATCATCATCAATATTCATACCTGTCTTTTTCATTTAATTTTATTCTTTATTAATTCAATCTAAAGCCCTAAGATTTATTTGGACATACTAAACATATAGAGAAACAAAAGAACAAAATGACATAGACAAAAAAAAACCAAACTGGGTACATGTTATACTCTGGAAAAACAAAAAGTTAATCAGCCACAAATGCAATAATTTGTAGCAATGATTAAATTTATATGTGAAATCAATTCTACCATCATGACTATGAATATACACCCTTACTGAAAAATCAGCCTTCTGGCGAACTGTTGCGGCAGATCTGCCGCAAACACTGCGGTAAGGTTGCTGCAAATAGTTTGCGGCAACTTCACCGCGACTTTTTACCATGCAAATGAAGGTTGCGGCAAGTCTGCCGCAAAGTTTGATAGCCTTATATAGTTTGTGGTGAACTTCTGGCGAATATTTGTGGTGAACCTCTGGCGAACTCTGATAGCCTTATATAGTTTGTGGCGAACTTCTGGCAATTTTTGTGGTGAACTTCCGGCAAACTTTCAAAGCCTTATATAGTTTGCGGTGAACTTTTGGCAAATCAAGTGACAATGATGCCCTATGACTATCTTTATATTTTTATTCTTTTTTCAAAACTGTACCTCTTATTCAAAATGATGCACATGTGGATCAAAACTAATTATTATGACCAATAACTGATATTTATCTGCTCACCTTCTGATCAAATTACATTTTAAAGAAATGTGAAAGAGAGAAATAAAAGTTGTGACCACAATTAAAACAATGTAGGTACATGTATATTTATTAATTTACTCAGTGCATAATTCAGAATGAGCTGATTAATTTCTTAACAGATTCATATGTATGAAAAAATCAAGAACAGATCTGTCTTTATAAGGCCAATTATAAAGAAACTGGGATTAACATGATTAAGGCATTACAACATAAAGCATAAAATCATATCTAAAATATAAATCTGACAAATGTGATTAAACAATATATAGAATTACAAATTGTTTTGAAGACCTTTCCTGCAAAACATCATTATCCACAAAGTTTAAAATTTCAACTGTAATGATCTTTCTCTAAGGGCAATAAGAGTGTAACACAATCGTTATTTCAAAATGGGGGTTCTTTGAAATAATTTTTGTACCAATAATAGCAAATTAACATGCAAAAACTGTCTAAATTAACTTACAAAGAGATGATCAATGATGCATGGCCTGTTCCAGGAACTAATTGAATCATATATAACTCAGACATCTATCATATATAACATCCATTTACTTTTAACATGAAAACACCAACATTAAAAACTCCCTCCTATTTCAAATTCAAAGAAGCAGGAAGTCTGATTTTAGTACAGGGAGCATGCTCAGTATGCTATAATGTTTGCGGCGAAGTTCCAGCAAACTTTGGACTTCTTTAAAGTTTGTTTACAAATTTCCTTCAAATTTAAGAAAGTTAAGAGTTTGCGGCAACCTTGCGGCAAACTTTTACATTTGTTTGCCGAAAGGTCGCTGCTAGCGGCGAACACTGGTGAACAACTTTTAGGTCTTCTGGCGAACTAAAAAGATTGCCGCAAGGTTGCTGCAACCTTACCGCAAGGTTGCAGCAATGTTTCTCTTTTCATAAGGGCAGGGAATTAAAATGAAAAATATCATAATCTCTTTCATCAAATTATATGTAATTACTATAGAAATTAATGGACTGGAGAAATCCAACATCACTAACTTTGGAAAATACTTTTATATCTACAAGTTATAACTGTCATTTGTATATTACTTTTTATATTCATCTATACATTTAAAAGGTAAAATAACAAAAATAGCGAACTTTAAGGAAAAGGAATGTCCTTTATCAAATGGCAAAATCAAGAGCTCAAACACACCAAACAGATTAATGAAATTGATAGAAGCATTAAAAAGGAAAAAGAGAAAAAACTCAACCCACAAGATAAGTTTATGGGTACTGATTAAAATACACAATTAGTTTTTGACCAAAGCTAGTAGTCTGTTGTTATTTATGTATTATTGTCATTTTGTTTATTTTCTTTGGTTACATCTTCTGACATCAGACTCGGACTTCTCTTGAACTGAATTTTAATGTGCGTATTGTTATGCGTTTACTTTTCTACATTGGTTAGAGGTATAGGGGGAGGGTTGAGATCTCACAAACATGTTTAACCCCGCCGCATTTTTGCGCCTGTCCCAAGTCAGGAGCCTCTGGCCTTTGTTAGTCTTGTATTATTTTAATTTTAGTTTCTTGTGTACAATTTGGAAATTAGTATGGCGTTCATTATCACTGGACTAGTATATATTTGTTTAGAGGCCAGCTGAAGGACGCCTCCGGGTGCGTGAATTTCTCGCTACATTGAAGACCTGTTGGTGACCCTCTGCTGTTGTTTTTTATTTGGTCGGGTTGTTGTCTCTTTGACACATTCCCCATTTCCATTCTCAATTTTAGATGACATTTAAAATTCCAATTTGATGATATTATAGAAAACATAGTCCAATAAGCCTGTAATGTTCATCTGGTCCTTCATGTCCTTGTGATGTACTTGTCAGCATTTACATATTGCCGTGACATAGACTCATATTTTATTCATTTTTTATTCAGCTAAGCCTTTCAAAATAGAACAGTAATCCATGTTTGTTATGGGTGAAGAAATATTAATGTTTTTTTATAGAAGCTGTACAGAAGCTCTTAACATGCCAATTTTTCTTTGGTAGCATAATTAAGACAATAATCTTCAAATTTATATATGAATGACTGTTCATTTATTTTTTTAATTTACCACAAAATGCATGGTGCTGTTTTAAAGATGACATGTTGTCATGTTTTTAGTAACAGTGAGGTTGATAATAAGATTCTCAACAAAATCATTTAAAAGCTTTAATAGCATTGATGACATGCATCTTAACGCTTAGCCAAGAAGTATGATATGATCCCCAACTCTTCAATGCAAAATCTGAAGTTTTAGAATGGACCAGCATAATATTATTAATTAGATAAAATGTGTATGTGTGTCCATTTCTAATATGAAGCTCCCAGCTATATATAGGTAAAAACATGTTCAACACACTATTTTTTGTCTGTTTGTCTAACTCTGCTTACACAGTGGCAGACTGTATTATCTTGGATTTTTGATTTGCATTAAAGTAATTGAAAATTTAATTGAAAGAATCCTCTAGATCTTATCGTCCTACACAAGTTATTCATAAATCCAGACATAAAAGCAATTTCCTTAAAAAAAGACAGTTTTTATAAAGGTATGGATGACATCACATAATTATGCAAAATCAAATTGAGCACAACATATTTAATTTACTAAAAGCTGTGTGAACACTAAGTGTTAATAAATTCTGCAAAGAAACATTGTCACAGATATGATCACAAAATAAATACTTAAAACATGTAACTACTGTTAACAGCTGGGTAAAGCTATGTTCAAATTTTCACAGAAACTCTCTCATATGATCAATAATGGTTTCACTAAGATTTCCATTATTCAATTTTAATTGTTACATTTATACTTATCATGCTTATACAATTTGTTTCCAATTGAAATTAAATAAGATCTTAAAAAATCCAAATGTTTTGCTTTTGAGTATCATTTTGTTTAATGTATTTCTACATCTGTGCAATATTTTCAGATTTGAATGATATAGAAATAAGAAGATGTGGTATATAAACAATTTGCTGTGAAAGTACTTTTATAAGTGGCCTTAGTGGGGACCAGGGTACCAATTTTCTAGATTTTGTTTATGGTTTTATCCATGAATTTAATGTCTGACTAAAATAAAACAACTGATGTCCTACATGTACAAATGTAATAGACACACAAGGGTTGAGATCACAAAAAACATGTTTAACCTTGCCACATTTTTGCACCTGTCCCAAGTCAGGAGCCTTTGGCCTTTGTTAGTCTTGTATGATTTTTAATTTTAGTTTCTTGTGTATAATTCGGAGTTTAGTATGATATCCATTATTACTGAACTAGTATACATATTTGTTTAGGGGCCAGCTGAAGGATGCTTCCGGTTGCGGGAGTTTCTCGCTGCATTGAAGACCCATTGTTGGTCTTCGGCTGTTGTCTGCTCTATGGTCGGGTTGTTGTCTCTTTGACACATTCCCCATTCATTCTCAATTTTACAGAAAGATCCCAATGTAGGTTTGACTACATGGATACAGGAATATAATCTAGAGAATACATCAAATATCAGCAAACACACTATATACAACTACAAACAGGATTTTATGCAATTACTCTTTAAAAAACCTAAATTGTACAAATTTTAACTTTTAAATTCTCCCAATTTAGTTTTGATCAATGAATGCAAGACTTCTTGTGATGGTATGGGTTAACAAAGATTTCATTTTATGTCTTCGTAATTCTCATACCAAAAATTAAATCATAATGGGCTTGGTTTTTTAATTTTAAGTATCTTTTGTAGCATTTTCAATTTATGTCACCCTTCTCTTTAAGTTACATGTCTAGGGCTCAATTTACACCTTCACTGACAAAACAATGACTGATAGTGAATCTGTTGATCATATGATCTCGGGTAAATAAGTGGCATCACTTTTAATTACATGTGCAAAACTTCTAAGATGTTTACTTTGCAATTTCCTTCAATCAAGACAGTGTGTAAGCAAAGGTTAATCTGCCTATTTCCGAAAGCAACTATTTTATTAAAAGTATTTAAGGATTATTGCAATTAATGAATGACAATCAAGTTGGTAAAAATTAACATTTAATTTGCAATGTCACACAAATCATTATAAAATACCCTATAATTATTATCGAAAAATTTAGTTTCCGATGGCTTCAAATTCTCCATTAGATTTTTTTTTAACTTTTGCTCAAACCATGAACATTGATACATGTACCTACAAATAAAGTAATTTTACAGTACATTGTACATATATGGATCATTGTTGTGTTTAATAGTGTAAGTATGTGACATAACAAGATGTACAGAACAGGTAGAGTCCTATAAATAATGTTATAAAAATAAAATGAAGTTGATTATCTGTATTAATAGACACAAAGTGACCTATATACTGTATACAGGTGTATGATTTTCTCACTGTGTTGAAGATCTTTTGGTGGCCTTTGGCTGTTATTTGCTCTTTGGTTGGGTTGTTGTCTCTTTGACAAGTTCCCCATTTCCATTATAAATTTTATATATATTATAATACAGGGTTACAAGTAATGCTATTTGTTGTTTGTAGTTTTGATCATCTTTTCATGAGTTAAGTAATTTATAACTGCATAAATCTACAATGATAATGTTGATGTAAACCTGAGCTGATTTGTGGGACTGTGGTCTGTATTTGCATGTACATGATGATCATATTAAAATAAGAAGATGTGGTACATTTGTATGATTGCCAATGAGAAAACTCTCCGCAAGAGACTGAATAACACAGAACTTAACAGCTATACAACACCAAATGGTCTTCGTGTATTCTATTGTTTTAGTTTATATCTATTGCAATATCAGGCACTCAGATTATAAATATAATATATATACTGTATATAATGGATAATCATTGTTGCTTATCATTACTATGTCTGCATGTATTTTACAATAAATATTGCTTTCAAAGGGCCCATGTTTGTGACATATTGATTGAATTGGATCATACATATTGAATATTTTTTTATTTCTTTTAAAAAAAATTGTAGAATGAGATACATTTTGTACATGTAAGCAAGTTATCTTTCTTTTTAATTTAAATGAGATGAATAATATAAGTTGTCATGCAAGTTTTATATAAAAATCTGGGGGAAATTTATCAGTTTATCTTGATTCAATCATTCTTAAACATATTTGTGTCAATATTCTGATCCTTAAAACTGCTTTTGAATATATTTGTCATTTGTATTTTTAGCTCTCATTATCAAATCAAATCAAATCAAATATGTTTATTGGATAATCAATATATATGTACAGTGCACAATTGATGTCTTCCACACAATGAACAGATATTAAAACAATTAATACAAAATAAATGCATATACATTAGAAATAATATCTGGACAGAGCTAATATAAGTTGTAAAACATTAATATAGTTCAAAAGCTTTTTCAATAAAAGTACAGATAGCTTTTGTATCAATTTTATTTAAAGGATACATAATGTTATGTAGAATAGTAGATTCCTTTTCCCTTTTATTTAAATCCGAGGGGTCGATATTTAATTTTTTGAAGAGATCTTGTCTTAAAATTGAAAACTTTTTACAGTATAAAATGAAGTGTTTTTCATCATCTAATAAATCACAAGTCTGACAAAGTCTTGAGTTATGCGGAATTTTTGGTCTATGATAACGACCTTTTTCTATTAAAAGAGAATGTGCACTAATTCTTAACTTAGTCAAATTTTTACATAGTGCTTTTGGAATATTAAAGTCAAGATATTTTTGAAGAGAAAAATTTGTGTAACAAAATGAAAAATATTTAAGCTTTGAGTCAGAATTGTAATTAGAATAATTTTGAAGCTGTTCTTTAATTAGTTGGATGGTTTGATCGTGTATTTTCAATTCTAGATTTTCATTTTCCAAATTCTTTACATCCAATTTAAATTTTTTGCAACTATAATCAATAAATGAATACCATGATTTTGACCCCTCTTTGAAAAGTCCTCTATCTACTTTATACACTTCAGCAAGAAATCTATCAGATGGAAGTTGTTGCAGTCTTATGAAATATTTAAAAGCCAATTTAGTAATAAAATTAATAATTGGTAATCTTCCTAATTCACACCTGGAGGCTAAATTTGATGCCTTTTTATGTACTCCAAGTAGATATTTACAAAAATTTATTATCAGCCTTATACTTTTAGACGTACCATACCTGAATTTTCGCCTCAAATGCAGTTATCAGATTTCCCCGATCTTAATGATAATACTTATTTTATCTTTCTCTTATGATAATAACTGACTCATCCAGCCGTTGACATTTATTGAAATAAAATTATGGAAAAGTGATATTTTGAAGATCACATGATTTGTCATGTGGACTTTCCGAAATTGGGGCGTCTGCAAGAAAATATTTTGACGGCAGTAAGCGTTTAAGTGTCTTCCTATATAACTAAATCAGATTATAATCAAAGTTTAATCTTACACCAACAACAAGAAGCATTTTTTCTAAAAAATAAAAAACAAAATTACATTATTATTTTTTCTGTTTACACCGGAAATTACAACGTGCACACACAAAGACACTTGAACGCTTGGAACGCACCTGATTAGAAACATTATGGTAAGATAAAATTTGACATTGATTTATTTTTAGAATTACCGGCAGCGAAACAAAAAAACTACACTCCTTTATGAAGTATGACTATATGGTAGTAAGTAAAACATAGCTATGTTTTTCAAACGCTAACGCACGAGCTTTTTGGATTGCCCTGATACCCAAATATCCTGAAATGGTTCGATTTTCTCAAAAACTCTCTCAGTATCTGCAGTGCCAAGATAACGCCAAAGAAAAAGTCAAAATGGAGACATGTCGATGATGATGTGCCTATGGTTCTTTACCATAATAATGCCAACTGTCCTGTTTAATCCTCACCTAGAATTTACACTATGAACACAGACGAAACCATCTATGATGTCGCCCTAGCTGAATCTTGGTTGGTTCGCCCTAAAATTACATTTGCTCCCATTATGGTTTGCCCCCTTTCACATTCTCATTCTGGATTCGTTTGCACCTGCTTATAAAGGTTTTGTGTTAAGTAAGATTTTAATCTAGTCCAAAAAGTAATGACGTTTGGCAAGCATAGTTGCCAAGTGACATGATATTCACGTGTAATACAGGCTTTTTCAACAGTTTGCACACAACATTGCACAAGGATTTTGTCACATGGCGTGTATACATGTACACTTTTTACCACTTTACATGCAATTACACGTTTTTTCGTTCTTAGTGATTACCAAATTACTTTGTAAACACCAATTAATAGTAATCTTAAAGAAATTAATAATTCATCATGTATTCAGAAAAAAATATTTTATTTAAAAAAATCTGATTTTTAACATGTTTATAAATTCATGTAATAATTTTTTTAATATTATATATGTAAAAAAGAAATTCCAATAATTCAACCAACCCAGGAGGCAAATCTATAGGTTGCAAATGTGTTTTGGGATTGATGACCTGCATCTTGTTTGCACCCATTGTCTATAGTCATATTGTTCTAAAACCTAAAGTATATAAGATACTGACACATTACCATTAATCATGATGTAGTGTTACATGAATTCCTCTCTACCCTGGCATCTACGATAAATTATGTCAGATACATGAATCATGATTTTACATCATGTACATTTAATAATCGGAATAAGATTGGTAATCAAATCCTGTTTTAATTTCAGATCACTGAAGAAGTTGAAGAGTACAGTACAGACTAACCAATGATTATATAATGGTAGTTTTAGTATGGAAGATAAAAAGGAGGAGCAGATAACTCCTGCAGATCCTGAAATTTCAGAAGTAGAAGCTGCAGAAAACACTGTAATTGCAATAGATAAATCAGATAAAGTACAAAGAAGGAAAAAAGATCACACCATTAAGTTTACAAGAACTGAGGAGAAAATTTCTGAAGAGGACGAAATACAAATAGAAGAATCGGAAGTTCATGACACCATGAGAGAAGATGAAAAAGAAGGATGTTGTGGATTAAGAAAGGGACCACACATCATATTTTTGTCAGTATTTTATATGCCATGTGCCTTAATTTCATCACTTTGTGTATCTTTCTATTATGGTGCATGGACCTGGTACAATTTATACCTATATTTCAGTGAAGAAAAAACTGTCTGGCATAAAGTGACAATTTGTCCACTACTTATATTGACGTTTCCATTCACCGTTGGATTCACTTCACTTTTTGTTGCTATTTTTGCAGCTTTCAAACAAATTTCATGGTATTATAGATCTTGGAGGACTGAAATTGTAGATTTTGATAAAGGATTTTATGGCTGGCTTTGTGACAAGATGGGTCTCTCTCAGTGTTCGCCATATGAGATGATATCATTGAACGATGATGCTGAATTAGAAAATCTTCCAATAAGAACTTAGCTGTTATTGTTTATGGTTGCTATATATATAAATGTAAATCCACTACAGATCAGATTAATGCAACATTATTCGAAAAACTAACTTAAAGTTAGAAAATACAAAAATCTAAAGTAGCTTTTATATGTCAGATTCTTTATGGGTATAGATATTTAAGACTTTATTTTGAAACCATTCTCAAGAAACCAGTTTGACTTAGCTTAGACATGGGTCATAGTACATGTATCTTTAATAGCTATAGGATGAATACATTTTTATGTTATTACCCCATCAATTTTTTTTATTGATTTGTACATGTATGCAAGTGGTTTTTTGAACTCTTCAATCACTGAAGTTTGCATAAATTCATATCATAAACTTTGCTATTTTTCCTACCATTATGTGCCATTTAAATTTAAAATCTGCAGCTAATGACAAATGTCTTCCATGCAGACTGTAATCTTATCTTCTTTTTTTTTAAGATTCAATGTGTTGTGACATTTCTATGAAATTATGTGTTTGCCTATTTATGTTACATGTACATACAAACATTTTCAGACATTAGATTAATAAGAAATTTTTTAACGTTTTAAAATTTCTCTTTTTCCTTATTCCTGAACACAAAACAAGATACATACAATGACATAGAATATCAGTAAAAAAAATCCTCAATATTTTTGAAAGTGTGCCTTTTGAATCTAAAGTTCAATATCCAAGTGACCCTTATGAAGAACTCATTAATGCATTTTTTAAGGTTTACCGTATTTATATTATGCTTTTATTGATCTAATTATTATGGAGTATAAATGTTGAATGAAATATGCTTATTTGTTACATGTACATGTATATACTGTGGATTCATTTATTTTCGTGGATACCAATTTTCGTGGATTGCTGAAAACTTGTCTTTTCGTGGTTTTGCCAAAGTCTGTACACATCCTAATACAAAATTTGTTATTCGTTGAACATTTAAATTCGTGGTTCACCTGTACCCAAGGAAACCACGAAAATTGGTATCCAACGAATAATAATGAATTCACAGTTTACAGATCAAAGAAAATAAGTAGTCAGACCTTCATTTGATTTCAGTTATTTGTTTAAGATGAATACATGTAGATTTGTTTTAATGTTCAATCTGTGCCTGTGTTAAGTTGTCTGTGAAATGTATGAAAAATGTTTTAAAAACAATTGATCAACAATACACATAAAAACAGCATCTAAATTACATTTAATAGAACTTGATCAATGATTTGAAATTTTGTTGTTGTAAATAAATATAGCAGTACATTATACAATACAATTGTTTCTACATTAAACCAATTTCAAGTCCATTTCAGGACTAATTACAAACATGGCAATACATTATTTATCGACCTACCATAACAATTGTCAATAGAACCATTGAATAAAGAAAAATATTCTAAAATGTTCATCGACAAATAAAATTTGTGAAAGACCTCTAGTTATCTCCCTTTAAACAGTATTTAGACACATTGTAAATTGTTTGAGATGCTCCCTAATTTTAAAATAGCAATACACATGTACAATGTTTAATTTAGATTTTCACTTTAAAATTTGAAAAAGGTAAACCCTCCAGTTTAATGTAGTGAGTTAAGGAGGCTCGCGGGTATAAGATTTTCAGAAAAAAATTAAACATTTATTTTTCATTACAAATTTTATTAATTACCTTTAGTAGTTGTTACTTTATCATATGGTACAAAAATTATTCCCAAAAATCAGTTCGTGTTAGCCCCTGGTGACTTTTAAAATGTAGATATCATTGAAAAAGCTCCAAATTATCTCCCTTTGGTGCAAAAATGCCATTTTTTGGCATTAAAATTTAAATATCTTTTTTAACTTATCGGTGACCTATATTTTTTATTGTTATTTTCGAATAAGCTGTACATAAACTAAATAATTGTAAAATTTTAGCTATTTCTGTTATTTAGTTCTTTTTTTATTTCGATATTACCTCTTTTTCTCCTATCAGTTCAACAGAAAATAAGTACTTTTACAAAAATGTATGCTTCTTTCAAAGGCAGATTGTGAGCGTAAATGGACGATGACCCCATTTTTTTATTTCGTTTTTCTATTAAGTATAAGATAAAGTTCATTTATAGAAAAATATAGCGAAATCCTATATTAAATTTAAAAAATGATTTAGACCCGCGAGCCCCCTTAAGTTGACAAAACTGTAGTATTTAAAAGCAACAAAGGGTCTGTTACATTTTTCTATATTTTTTTTCAATCATTATCAAAGAAAGATGTACAAATGTACATTGTTCACAGTGTCCTGGGACTATTATACTACATTTGTATTTTGATATTCCCAGCTGTGTCTTGACTTTGACATCATCAATGTTGGCTCATAAGTGAGATTGTAAAGATTGAAAAAAGGCTGAATTTAAGGTTGATATTGGCATTTGGCAAAATATATAATTGATTACTGATCCCTAAATACAATTTTTTTCAATTGAGTCAATAATGACTAAATATTCTTCCTGTTGTATGCATGTCTGTTTGATGTTTTAAAAGTTGTATATGTTTATTAATTGTCACCAAGTGTAACCGTGTAAGCTGAACCATTGCAATTTTGTGTACTGCCGTCTATTGTATCCTTTTGTGGATTTTTTTTCATTGATCTCTTTCATATAGTACAAAGTACTGGTGCATATGTAAATATATGTATTTAAATGCCTGATATTATACATATATCTCAGGGTAAAAGAAGCATTCAGGATCATTCTGTCTAAATTATTTATTATAAAACCTAAAAAAAAAAAAAAAAAATTGCATTTTATTCCTCATATGATATTATAATAATAAACTTGGTTTAGGTATACAGTATGATGCTGAAATATATATTTACAGCTTTAAAATATGTTATCATGATTACTGAGAATAAGTTTGATTTTGATTATTTTACATATTTAAGGTCTGTTTATCAAGTTTTAATAGAAAGATTATAATGGTGTTTAACTTTCACTTTGTAAAAAGGTTGTGAAAATTTTCTTTTTGATAGTCCAAAATTACTGTCACCATTGAATTAGTTTAATGTTTGAAATTGTAAGAAATACACTCAAAGGACAAATTTTTAGACTTGTTATCAAAGACTTGGATATTATTGAACAAGGAACATAAGGAAGATGTTATGATTGTTTTAAAACATATCATTTTTGATTGATGCAAATCTGAAATTTAAGGTGTACCTGCCATCACTGAAGTTGGTTTAATTTGTTATGATTTGGAAATTTTTCATTCCAACTCCTTTTAAAACAGATTTGAGTAATCCATTTATTAAAAATTAGGTATGACTTAATGATCATTCATAAAATTAACAAATGAACTGATAACTAGAGTCTAGAAAGCACACTTTACTGTAGTTAGTTTTAGTTCAGTAACCCTAGAATTTTAGTTCCATATTTGTCATGTTAATTTACATTACACTTTAATTACAGTCTCTAAAACATTTTTATACAAAAAAATAATTCATTCACAAAGTCAAGAATCTTCCTTAAGTTCATGCTACTATTTTTATGTAAATTATCTGGGTACATTGACGAATTTATTTGATTGAGAGTGAAAAACATTGTACAGTACATGTAAATGTACTAACCACTTCATATTTTTAGTACTTTTGAATAAGATCTGAATTTTTATAGCTTCATACACTTTTGTAAGCAATACATATCTGTCTTACATACTTAAATTATTGTGTTACTAAATGCTAATGTTTTAGAAAGAATTAAAAAGAAAGAGATTTTAATTTTTAATCCTGAATTAAGGTTTCAAATGTAAGATAATGGATATAAAATGACCCAAATGAGTTTGTTGCATACTTTAAAAATATATGTATTTAGAGCATGTAAACATGCCATCAGAATGAGTTTGAGTCATTGTTTCATTTGCCTATTTGTTAAAGAAAGAATTATCATTTTATCATAACCTTCAGACAGTTATACACAGGTATACAGAACTTTCAGCATTTAGATCAAATCTATTGCTAGTAATCTTTTTATGCATGCATTTGCCTTAAAACTGTACAAAGACTACAAGAGTAGGTGAGACTTATTTTAACTTATACATATTGTATACATATATAAATATGCAGCTACCAGAACCATGTGTCTTCAAAAAATCATAGATCACAGAATCACTATTTGTACAAAAATTTCATTATACTGTGAATTCAGATATTATTGTGATGTTTTTATTAATGCAAAATTAATAGCAGTATCAGATTTGTAATAATAAAAAAACTACCTTATAATTCAAGTGGCTATTTTCCTTCATACACATCTTAGATGGCATTACTTAGATTTTGAATTTTGCCAAGGATTCAGAATAATAAATACATTCATTTATTTCTGAATTTACAGTATTACAGTGCATCATCAAATTTAGCCAGATACTAAGATTATAGATTGAATACGTAGTTCTAATTCATGTTATTAAAGTGCTATAAAAATATTTAGAATTTGTCATGCTACATGTATGTTCTTAAAATCTCCTCACTTTAAATTTAATTTATTGAGTACTGCATTTCAGTGTAGGAATGGAATTATTAAGGAGGTACTATTTTTGTTTTGATGGACCATATGATATTAGCGTTTGCATCAATATCAGATTCTTGCCATGTTTCAAAGAAATATTCTCTGTAATGTATAGCTTTAACTGGTCAATGAAATTTATGTTGTCAAAACTGTATATATACAAGATTCATTAATATTTGTTGGATACCAATGTTCGTGGATTTAGATATCCATGAATTAAAATGTTCAACAAATTTCAAATTTTCTAAAGAAATGTATGTAGACTTTGCCAAAACCATGAAGTTAAATATCCATGAATCTGCAAGTTTCCCTCAATCCACAAAAATTGGTACTCACGAAATTAAATGAATTTACAGAATACATGTATTCAATAAAAATGCTTATTTTAAATTTAACATGAATAAATGTAAGTAAAGTATGAAGATTAAACTAAAGTCTGCCTAATTTATATTTCCTCTGACATGTTAATAGAATATTAGTTCAATCTTGTTCAAGATATTAGTCCAACCTTTCTTCTAGATCTGCTAACCCATAAAACTGTAGTTAATTATGATGTCTTTAGAGTCACAAATGTTTAGTTTTATACTCTTTTTCTTTTATATTTCTTTTATATTTTTTAGTGTTTACAAATATATTTTAGTACAATTTGTTAGATCTTTGCTTTTTACATATTCATGCATATGTGCAATATTCATCTGTTTGCTTTTCATTATTTACTGCATTATAAATAAATACCAGTCATACATACCATAGTGTTTTCTATCTGCATCACCTTACACAAAAACCAGAGTCTAGCTTTGTAGAACTTGCAAATTCATTATATTTTACATAAAAATAGTGGTGTATCCAGAACTTTTTATAAGGGAGGAGGGGGGCACTGTATGACCAAGAAAGGGGCCTGTTTCATTCATGCTAAAGTAATTCTGTATATATAATCAAACACATTTTCCCACAAAAGGCCCCTATACCC